>NW_026877915.1:0-235123 GCF_032173495.1 Musca vetustissima | reverse complement strand
ACTACCTTGGCTAGGCCATGTTGTGAGAATGGATGAGAATTCCCCCACTCAAAAGGCATATAAAAGCGAGCCAAGTGATGTTTCTCGCAGAAAGCGAAGGCCACGAATCCGATGGAAAGATCAAGTAGAAGACAACATCTTGGAACATGGTCTTTCAAATTGAATGAGATGCGCACAAGACTGACGTGCTTTGACATTTTTTTTAAGCTCGGGTTATGAAACAACCTTTCTGTCACAAGCCAGCTAAGTAAGAAAGTACCTATGGTAAAAATTTCAAAACCCTGGGCCCTTTAACTGGTCCCAAGTTATTGTACCAACATGCAGAAATGATGTTGTGTCATATTGTGAAAATATATTTTCATTTGATTAAAATTCTTATTTGTTTGTTTATTTCTAAAACTCCAAAGGCAAAAGGTCACCTTCCAGTTCGACCGCTAGCCGTTGTTATTCGTCATAAAAACAAACAAGTCATATTGCCAGCAAGCACATTTGTACACAAATGTATATGTAGGCATGTACCACGAACAGCAGCAGCAGCGGCAAAAAAAAAAAAAAAACAAAACACACCCCCCTAATCATTTGCACCTCACTGCAGGGTAAATACCTACACACATAGTGTGTATTGTGTATCATTGGAACCCATATAATTTCGTTTTCATTTATTAATTTTACATCATGCCGGGTGGTATCCCGAAATAAAGAAAATTTCTGCTGGCACCATCATCTGTATACTCTACAGTATAGAGCGATGTAAAATGTGTTGTGTTTTTTTGTTACATTGTGAAAAAAGGTCATAAAAAGTGAAAGTTTTTTTCTGTCGGTTGGGGACAATGAACGACATTTTAAAAATGTTCTTCATTTCAATTCTATAATAAGAATTGTATCTACTATACGCACTATGCACAAAATCTCTTCGAATCAAAAAGCAAGTGAAACAACAAAACACTAAAGTACGGGACTAGATTTTTGGTTTCAGTAAAGTTCAAAGAACTGTCGCGGATCATTTTGAAATTTTTACCTCATGTATACCTAGGGGGCATGTTAATAACCCATACATGCAAATATATGGACATCCAAAGTTTCGCTATGACCCTTAAATTTCCCATTCAGTTTAAATGTTTTCTCTTCAAAATCTCTTCGAATCGAAAAGCAAGTGAAACAACAAAACACAAAAGTACGGGACTAGATTTTTGGTTTCAGTTAAGTTCAAAGAACGGTCGCGGATCATTTTGAAATTTTTTCCTCATGTATACCTAGGGGACATGTTAATAACCCATACATGCAAAAATATGGACATCCAAAGTTTCGCTATGACCCTTAAATTTCCCATTCAGTTTAAATGTTTTCTCTTCAAAATCTCTTCGAATCGAAAAGCAAGTGAAACAACAAAACACAAAAGTACGGGACTAGATTTTTGGTTTCAGTTAAGTTTAAAGAACGGTCGCGGATCATTTTGAAATTTTTTCCTCATGTATACCTAGGGGACATGTTAATAACCCATACATGCAAATATATGGACATCCAAAGTTTCGCTATGACCCTTAAATTTCCCATTCAGTTTAAATGTTTTCTCTTCAAAATCTCTTCGAATCGAAAAGCAAGTGAAACAACAAAACAAAAAGTAAGGGACTAGATTTTTGGTTTCAGTTAAGTTCAAAGAACGGTCGCGGATCATTTTGAAATTTTTTCCTCATGTATACCTAGGGGACATGTTAATAACCCATACATGCAAAAATATGGACATCCAAAGTTTCGCTATGACCCTTAAATTTCCCATTCAGTTTAAATGTTTTAGCAATATGGTTATTATTTTAAAACTCTGAAAATAAATGGACATCCGCAAGGCAAGAGGTAACCATTTCGGCCCCTTGACTTATTTTATTTGTATACCCTTCACCACGCTGTGGTACAGGGTATTATGTCTTTGTGCATATGTTTGTAACAGGCGAAAGGAAACGAGATAGACCCATGGTTCCACTTGAGAATATGCATAGAATCACTTTCTAAGTCGATTTATGCATGACCGTCCATCCGTCCGTCTGTCTGTCCATGTTAAATTGTAAACAAAGTACAGGTAGCATTTATGAATCGAATTGGATGAAATTTAGCTCAGCTCATTTATTTGGTTCAAGGACAAATCCTATTAAAATTGGGAAAAGTCGATTTAGATATAGCTCCAATATATATTTTCGTCCGAGTAAATGGTGCACCAAAGTCCCTAAATATCTTTCAATATGCACGAAATTTAACACAGCGTACTGAATTAAGCCTAGAATGATGTGTGCTAAGTTTCGGGAAAATCGGTTTAGATTTCGGTATAGCTCCCATATATACTTTCCTCCGATTTTGTGTAAATGGTGCAGCAAAATCCCTATATTTCCTATATATCATGTTAAGATTTACATATAGCACCCATATATATAATCGTCCGATTCAAGGTAAATGGTGCATCAAAGTCCCTAAATATCTTTCGATGTTCACGAAATTTGGCACAGCGTACTGAATTAAGCCTAGAATGATGTTTACTAAGTTTCGGGAAAATCGGTTCAAATTTCGGTATAGCTCCACAAAAATACTTTGCTCCGATTTTATGTAAATGGTGCAGCAAAATCCCTATATATCCTTCGATTTGCATGAATTGAGTCTAGAATGGCGTGTGGTATGTTTCGGGAACATCGATTTAGATTCCGATTGAGACTTGAATGACATTATTGCGTTGTGTTGAAATTAGTGCAGATGTAGCTAGCTACCATATGTGTTTCAAACGGGTGTCTGACTGAGATTAAATTTTTAACAGTGCGACGTACCGAATAGCGTGTATCAAGGCATGAGTATGTTTCTTCGAGGGAACATTGACATGCAATTGTAAGGATACATATGTACAATATACCCAAAGTGGTAAAGGGTATCATATAGTCGGTCCAGTCCGACCTCACTACTTTCCTCACTGTTTTTTATACGTTATATTAAAATATGCGCCGTTTTTTTTAATTAAAACAGTCAGTCAGTGTTGCGACAGATATTTATTTTATTTTTTTTTATTTAATTCATTCATGTAATACAAAGCCTTTAAGGCCAAAAATTTACACTATAATATAATAACATCTGAGTATAAAAATCATGTATATATAAAAATTAATATATTAATTGATGAGATAAAGTTTGGGTTCAGTATTAGGTATGGCCTCCAACCATTAAAAAAGAAGGTATATATATACAACAATAACGCAATAATAGTCCTAGGTAGCAGTAACCACAATACAAAAATTAATAACTCTTTTTTAGGCATTATACAATTCAATTAGTTTTAGCTTGAACATGTTATTTGAATGTGAAAAAACTCGTAGCTCTAAAGGTAATACGTTCCAGCTACGAGCTATACGAACTAAAAACGATCGACAAAAAATATTTTTCCAAATTCTAGGTATAAATATTTGGGGATTCCTAGAAGAGTGGGAGAAGTCAAACGATCTATATAACGATGTAGGTTTCCTGTTTTTGACCATCTTATAAAATAATGACAAATTGCGAAGGTCAATTTATGCATTAAAAGAACATTTAAGAAACTTCTTAACGTACTCAGATACATGGTTCCTTCTAGGGATGTTATGTACAAAACGAGCAATGGTGTTAACAAGTCTCTTGAGTCTATCTAAGTAAATACCCACGGTACCTGAAAAGACTTCCAAACAATAGTTAATATGAGACATTAACAACGCATGACCAACTCTATTTTTGATACGAATGGGTAGATATATGTTACAAGCGTAGATTTTACGCAAAGATGACATAACCTTACCATAAAGTGAATCAATATGGTATTTGAATGAAAGTTCACTGTCTATAACTACACCTAGGCATTTCAGCCTGTCTAAGAGTTATATTCTATCATTCTAAAGATATATATCAAATTGAGGGCAAGCACGAATCGACGGCCGAAACATTACTGCTTTGCTCTTAGACGAATTAATAGATAACGAATTATTACAAGTCCATCCTTCCACACTCCGAAGACAGTTGTTTATGTTGCTTTGACATATTTGATGAAAGGAAGGCTGACCACTAAATAGCAAAAAAATGTCGTCAGCAAACATAAACGTTTTACATTCTGCAAAATCAGTGTAGGCAGGTAGGTCATTCACATAAAGAATAAACAACAAGGGTCCTAAAACGGAACCCTGCGGGACTCCAGAGTGAAGAGTCAACAAATCTGATTGAAGACCATTATAGGCCACAAACTGGGTTCTATTGCTCAGGTACGAAAGAATGAGTGTGCATGCAGAATTAGAAAATCTATATTCATGTAGGAGCTTATGAATCAAACGCTTGAAGTTGATGGAATTAAATGCCTTAGATAGGTCAAGTGAAACCAGAACACTGAATTTTCCTATATTGATATTCTCTCGAACGTGATCTGTTAAACTTAGAAGTAAATGCGTTGTACTATGCCCTGCTCGAAAAGCAAACTGAGAGTCACAAATTTGGTTGGAACAGTGCTGTAACATTTGGTCCTTAATAATATGTTCAATGATTTTAGAGACAGCTGGAAGAATAGAAATGGGGCGAAAATCTTCAGGTCCACTTATGTTCCTAGTTTTTGGTATTGGTACGACGCGTGCGCATTTCCAAGCTTGCGGGAAAGAAGAAGTCATTAATATACAATTAATCAAATCAGTGAAAATATTAGATATATAAGGAAACACAAGTTTAATGAACGATATTGGAATACAATCTACCCCCAAAGACTTGGATCTAACCTTAGTTAAGGCAGAAAATACGTCAACCTCATTAACACAAGTAAAAGAAAAACGATCGTTGTAGTCCATTTCAGGGTCAATTGTAATCATATGATTAGAATTTGAGTCACCTACAAAAAAAGTATTAAGCTCATTGGGATCAATATCAAATTTAAAATCATCACCACCAACACAGCCAGCATTTCTTAAAAATCTCAACATTTCAGACGAGTCAATATCTTTAAAAATTTTCCAAGCTTGCGGGAAAGAAGAAGTCATTAATATACAATTAATCAAATCAGTGAAAATATTAGATATATAAGGAAACACAAGTTTAATGAACGATATTGGAATACAATCTACCCCCAAAGACTTGGATCTAACCTTAGTTAAGGCAGAAAATACGTCAACCTCATTAACACAAGTAAAAGAAAAACGATCGTTGTAGTCCATTTCAGGGTCAATTGTAATCATATCATTAGAATTTGAGTCACCTACAAAAAAAGTATTAAGCTCATTGGGATCAATATCAAATTTAAAATCATCACCACCAACACAGCCAGCATTTCTTAAAAATCTCCACATTTCAGACGAGTCAATATCTTTAAAAATTTTGCAAAAATGATTCCTACGTGCTTTTCGCATAACACCTTTGGCTTTGTTTCGATAGCGGCAATATGTCTTCCAGTTCAACTCAGTTTTATCATGCTGAAATGCAGTATATGCCAAATCTCTGAGTGACTTCGCAAACCTAATTTCCCTTGAATCAATCCACTTATCATCACGAAGATTAACTGATTTTCTTACAATGGGTACAAACGAGAATAAACTACTTAAGAGATTAGAAAATTGTACATATTTAGACTCAACATCAATTGAATTGTAAATATTATCATAATCATATTCATTCAGAAATACCATCATGCTATCCCAATCAACTCCAGCAAAATTTCGGTATTCAATCAAATCCATTTGTCTTCTATAGTTACAATCCAGAGAGGCAAATATTAAAGAATGATCAGAGATCGCAGGGGATTGAACTTGATCAGAAAAAGTTATCAAGGATATGTCACTAACTAGTACAAAATCAATAAGCGATGTTGATCTACTTCTTAAGTCAAAATGTGTGGGCTTCGAATTATGAACAACAGACAGATCAAAACGAGAACACAGCGAGCGAAGCATGTCAGATTTCTGTGCATTAAATACGTTACAATTAAAGTCGCCAACAGTAATAATATTAGAATAACGTGAAAATAGGTCATGGTGGTAACATTCAAAATCATCTAAGTTACCAGATGGTAAATACACAACACCAAATAAAATGTAAGAGTTATTGACTTCCAACCGAACAAAGAGAGATTCACAACTGTGCACAGAAACTGAAAAAACTGCTTCCGAACGGAGTCCATTTGATATATAGATAGCGACACCTCCACCCCTATTTGGAATCATGCGATCGTTGCGTAATATTCTGTACCCTGGAATAGATATTACTGCATCAGATATGTCTGGTGACATCCAAGTTTCTGACACGGCAATAATATCCAAAACATTATCTTTAAGAATAGTCCTAATTTCATTGATTTTCAGCGAAGGCTTGAGGCTTCTACAGTTCCAATGAGATATTTTTAATTGATTTTGGAAAGGTAATAAAACAGACTTAATATACGCGTTACTACTAACTATAGGACCTAAGTTACCATTAGAAGACATCATATTGATTAAAGGAGTAAGCGGTGGGAGGCCAAACGAAATATACTATTAATAAAAAAATTATTAACATTTCATATGAATACATCTTTTAATATCTAAAATACTTTTTAAAATACTATTACACAGCTGATCATGTAAAAAAAGGTAATGAGATCATAATAGTTAGACATACGTTCTTGCTAAACGGACGATGAGTTAGATTGCTGTAGCAGCGAGCTACAATAATTAGTATCTCTCTTCATCTTGGCGCCACTAGAGTCGGTTATTTCAGCCAAAACTTTGTCTCCATTTAAAATCCTAAATTTTGAGATAACATTTAGTCGGCGAAGTTTAGCACATATTGAACTGAGGTTTGCAGCTGCAGGTGTGTAGTGATCATTAATATACACACGAGTCAGAACATCGCTACCAGGACCATCTTTAAAGACATCACCCACCAGTCTATAGTTTGCAGAGGTCTACGAAGTAAAGTACAGGCTTTATTATTCGCTTTATATTAAGTATATATTTTTCAAAGAGTTTATCATCTTTGGTTGCCCTATAGACCTAATCTTAGAGTTTAATGTACTTTCTTAACTGACTTGATGATAGAACGGTTGATCCATATTCCGAACTTAAAAAAGATTTCCATGCGCAACGGTCTTGTTCACATCTCATCCAATTTGAAAGACCATTTTCGTAGATGTTGTCTTCTTCTTCTTGACCTTTCCATCGGATTCGTGGCTTTCCCCATCTGCGCGATCTATCACTTGGCTCGCTTTCATATGTCCCTTTTGTGCTAAGGCATCTTCATTCATATTCACAAGATGGCCCAGCCAACGTAGTCGTTGGCCATCTGAGAATAGATGGTATAGCTCATGGTTCGTTCATTCGACAGCAATGTTGAGCATATCACACGACAAACTGTCACCTTGTCTGAACCCTTGTTCGGTATTGAAGGGCTCCGAGAGGTCCTTTCCTAATTTAACTGCTGATATTGTAAAAGTTAAAATTATTCTGCATAGCCGTATTAATTTTGCAGGAATGCCATGCAAACATGGCTTTAAACACCTCTGAACGGATAGGGCTGTCGAATGTTTCTTCATATTCGGCGAATAGGTGGAATGTGTCGATATGTTTTCCGTGGGTTTTTTCCATGAACTGGCGCAGAGTGAAAATCTGATCAATGGTGGATTTGCCAGGCCTGAAGCCGTATTGGTATAATCCAATAATGTCATTGGCTTCAGTCGTTCACACAGCATGCTGGATAACACTTTATATGCGATGGGAATTTAATGTTAGTTTAGAAAAAATATTGCGATTTGCTAAGTTTGGATCAAATCAGACATTCCATTATTATGATATTGAATTCAATTTTTTTTTCAAATGGTATGTCGATTAACTGCGAGCCAGTACGAACAAACTCGTCAGCTATTTCATTCCCTATTATGTCCGGGAACGCAACAAAGTCTAACAAAAAGACTTATATCTAGCAAAACATTTCTGCATTCTCGAGCAGCGGTAGAATTTATAGCCTGTGGGTCCGCTTGACTATCGACATATTTAGTCACTGGTCTAAGATCATTGCGCCATAATTATTTGACTGAAAACGCTACAGTTGTTGTTCCAGCCTATAGAGTTCTTGCTTGAATAGAGCTTTTCCCTATAGAGTTCTTGCTTGAATAGAGCGCCATGAGACCTCTCCTTGTGCCGAGGTACTTCGCCTCAATGGAGAGGTGTAGGGCTGTTCCATCCAGTATTGGTAGGGTAATTATCAGGACTTTGTTTAATAGTTTTTAACGTCCTGTTCTCGCACTCTTTTTGACAAACCCTCCCTTTCCTTTTATTATTGTCTATAAAAAGAAATCTATGGTTATTTTAATTATGTATTCAAAGTCCGTTCAATTTCTTATTATTAGTATTCTATATATAACTACATCTACACATCGTTATCATCATCATCATCATCATCATCCTACGCATCATTATTCGTTGGTATCGGCTTGCCATCTTTGTCATAACGTATGTGTAAACCATGTTTAATAAAACGGCCGGCAGCACCTTTATCCAAGACGGGACGTATTGTATTGCGTTCATAGATTTGTTTATCTCTCAAGATAGTTTGTCGCACACGCGACAACTCATTTTTTATACCATGCTAGAGAAAAAAGAGATACAAAGTCTGCATGAATTTCGATTCATACCCAAACTGTGTATTAATTCCACTTACCTCATTTGGATCCAATCCCTGCAATTTGACATACATCCAATACAACGAATTTATGGAATAGGCCAAATAATTGTCCAGTTTTACACGTTCCTGGGTCGACAGCTCATCGTAATCCTTGAAACCGCATGCCAGTTGCAGGTCTGCCTCAATTTTGTCCAAACTGGCATCGAAATTTTCCACACAGTTGATGAATTTATCATCATTACGTAGTTCGGCGTAGTCGCGATTAGACATTTTGTTGTGTTTTGATTTTTGGATATGTTGAGATGTGAAATATTTCACTTATAAATTTAATTTCGTATTCTTTTTGGAACAGAAGAAGAAATAGTGTATCAAAACAAACACATGTCAAATAGAGGTGACACCAATTCGATGGCAATTTTATCGATAACATCTATTGATTAATAACTTATGTCATGTTTATACCAGATTACAAAAAACGGAGATGAATGCTATTGGATTCATCTCCGTTGCGGATAGTGGAAAGCCCAACAAAATACATTTGGGAATGAGTCTCGGAGGAAATGATCGAGTTTGTTCCCGTACTGCAAGAATCTACTAGATTTTACTATTTTCTTCGATAACATAAGGAAATTTCGTTATCGTAGTAAAAAGTAGTAGATTCTTGCAGTGCGGGAACAGACCAAAGGTTAGGGATGAATGGTTGTTAGCATGGTACAATTATAAAAGGTAACAGCAAATCCCAGCTGATTTTATTCCAACTAGTGTCAATATGAATTTGACAAATTATGTTTTTAAAAATCACCCAACAGGAAAACTGGGAACGCATTCAATTCGAATTTGTTCTTTATTAAATGTCCTCCCGTATTCAATTTAATCAATCTGCCTGCTGGGAAAGTTTGAGGAAGCAAATCTTTCTTCAAGGAACCACTCGCTATTCCCAGCATTTTCATATGTGTTACACATATATATGGTAATGGCTCAATTATAGGAAAGATGTGGAAGCGATAGAAATATACATTTCATGTTTTTCAATTTTTATTTTGAGGATTCAAAAATATTTCATTTTCAAAATAAAAATAATTTGATGATAATTTGTTTGTTTGTTTACATTTTTCTGTCAAATGAGGTGACACTAGTAGAACTTACAACAACAAATTTCCATGTGATTTTTGTATCGTTTTTTTGTACAACAACACTTGCTGTTACCTTCTATTATTATACCATGGGTTGTTAGCAGCAACGTACACAGGATATCATTTCGGGGGGGGCCCGGTAGTGCAAAATGGAAAAATTCGATGTTGCAAACATAAATTTACTGTGAAAAAAATTCATTTCGGGGGGGGGCCGGGCCCCCCGGGCCGCCCCCCTGCGTACGTCCCTGGTTGTTAGTATGGTATAATGCACGCTGGATAGCACATAAAGTGCTATCCAGCGTGCTGTGTTAACGACTGAAGCCAATGGTCATTGACATTATTGGACCATATCAGTGCGAAAAGATAAACCTGATGGTATCAACGCGCAAAACGTCCAATAGACTCGGACCGACTGTGGAACTTGAAAGCTACAGCTTTGTAGCAGTCGACGATTTTATATACCTCGGTAACGCCATAAACAAAACTTATAGCATCAGCTTTGAAATCCAAAGGAGAATAATGTTGGCCAACAGATGCTACTATGGTTTAAGTAAGCAGTTTAGAAACAAGGCCACCTCTCGCCAGACCAAACTCACACTCAACGAGACGCTGGTATTACCCGTGATGTTGTATGGATCCGAATCATTGGTACTTGCACAGCAGATATGGCAACTCTTGGAGTGTTTGAGAGTCTGCTTTTCCACAGGCAAATTTTTATTTGGCAAATACTGAGTTTGTAGGCGAGAGGGGTGCGAGGAAGAAAAACAAAAATTTGCCTGTTCAGAATTTGCCGTACACGCAAATTCTGCTTTGCTCTGTTCGTTGAAATCAATTTTATTGACATTTCCTCTTGGACCTATTCGCTTCACTGACACACAGCCGGCTTTTGTTTACAAACCTGTTGCTTTAATTTGTGCAAGTGAAATTTAATTTTTAATATTTGCAATTTATATAATAAAATATAAAAAAAAATAAAATATTAAAAAAGTCTTCAAAATGCAAACACTTTTGGCGTTTTTTTCTTTCTTTTGTATTTTGATTCGCAAATTTGGCAAAGAAAAATTTGCTAATGGAAAAGCAAGCGAAAATTTCAAAAGAGAAAACAAAAAATTGGCCAAATAAAAATCTGCCTGTGAAAAAGCGGACAGAGAAAAATTCCCCGGAAGATCTATGAACCGATCTGCGTCGATGGTGAATATCACCGTCGAATGAATCATGAGCTATGAAGATGTCCCAGCTCAAAAGGCATATAAAAGCGAGCGAAATGATGGTTCACGCAGATGGGGAAGGCCCTGAATCCGATGGAAAGATCAGGTAGAAGACAACATCACGAAAAATGGTCTATCAAATTGGATGAGATACGCACAAGAACGACCCGTCTGGAAATCTTTATTTAAGCTCAGCTTATGGAACAGCCGTTCTGTCATAAGCCAGCTAAGTAATGGTCTGTTCCCGTACTGCAAGAATCTACTAGATTTTACTATTTTCTTCGATAACATAAAGGAAAATTAGTTATCGTAGTAAAAAGTTGTAGATACTTGCAGCACGAGAACATACCATAAGTAAGAGTGGGTTTCCCATGTTCTGACATAAGCCCCATATGAAGGCCCCACCCATGTTTGGAATATCGATGGTCCTAGCAGAATTTTTGTTCCAATTTCTTGCTCACAGTGTACACCGCATTAAATAAAAAATCGATTAATCGATAAGTGGAAAGTCGACTTAAATACCTCGATCAGCTGATTGACATTCCATGTCATGTCTCTTTCTAAACAACATAATGAAATTGGGAATTATGCTTTACACCACATTCGTAAACTGATGTGTGGTTTCCACGTTTTGTTTAGATCTGATCGTTTATCAGACATTCTCCAATGTCCACTTCTATTAGTAGTGTGTGGTGGAACGTATTTAAATTGGGTTGGTTCAATTTCATTCACTTTAGCTGTACGCCTCAACGCAACAACGGAATTGGACAAATTGGTTGGACTTTCTGGAACTATACCGCCCTTAGGGATCGAAACAATGTTTAAGGAAAGCTTTAAATATTATAAATCTAAATGGCCTGTACCTGATTTTAAAGATGTCATCAATTTCAGTGGCCAACAAAACGATGAGGAGGTAATACTTTGCTTGCATGCAAATCTATTTTTATATTCCTTTATTCGAGTTGTGTCTTTCCTATACTAGTTGCTTCGCATATTCCTTGCAAGTGAAATACAACAAAAACCGATCATGTCGCCTATATTGTAAAATAATACATAATGATTATTCGACCTTTTTTGCAGGTTAAAGAATTCCACCTAAACGATTGTGAAGAGACAGCCTCACTGGGATTGCCATTGGGTCTGCAGCCGGTACATCATTGGAAATTGTTTACATTAAATAATCATCCAGGATTGTTGGTAATACGTCATGCTTTCACAGCGCAAGGGCAACGATATTGGATGGCACGAAGTTTAAAGGACTATCCGAGGGCACCGAATCGTGTCAACTTAAATGAGAGATTATTTCAGAAATCAGTGCTCGATGATTGGTGGTGTTCACTGCAAAATTGTGAAGATAAAGATGAAGCGAGACGTATGAAAATCTCCATGAGATGGACGACACTGGGTTATCATCACGATTGGGATACAAAAGTCTATAGTGAGGAAATGCACACAAAATTCCCCGAAGATTTGGCTAAATTGAGTAATTTCTTTGCCTCGGTACTGGGCTATAGTAACTATCAAGCGCAGGCAGCAATTGTGAATTATTATCCCATTGGAACAACACTGGCCGGTCACACAGATCATTCAGAACAAAATCTAGAGGCACCATTGTTTTCGATAAGGTAAAGACTTTAAAATTTCATTGTTAATCGCTACCTCCACGAAAGGTGGAGTTTATATATTGAATTTATGAGTCCGTCTGCAACACCTTGAAATGTTCACCAGGAATCCAAGAATAAAAGTATATGTCCGTTAGAATTACATGAGAGCTCCCAATGTTTAATATATAGCTTCGAAATGTTGCGCCTCCTAGGATGTATGATGTTGAAAATGGAATATAGCTACCAATGTTTTGATATTTTGAGTTCTCAGTGAGTACCAAATCTTTCTACTAAAAATCAATCAATTATGACCCATGATTCAGGGTAACTACCTATTAACGAAATCCCAATTATTCGGTATGTTTGGGAGCTCGACCAAGTTTTTCAATCGATTTGCTTATATTTTGATATTTTGGATTCTTTTTGAGTACAAAATCTCTCTACCAAAAATTATCAATATTGACCCATGTTTCAGAGTAGCTCCCCTACAACGGTTCCCTCATTATTCGATATTTTCGTCAAGTTTTCAACCGAATTGGCTGTAATTTGGTATTACGCATTCTCATTGGGTAGCAAATCTCCCTACCAAAAATTATCAATATTGGATAACTTTTTTTCGGGGAGCCTCCCTATACGATAAGTCCTAAATTTCGATATTTTGGGGAGCTTGGCCACATTTTTGAACCAAATAGGCTGAAATTCAATATTTTATACTCTTATTTGGCAGAAAACATGTCTACCAAAAATTAACGATATGGGTCCATGTTTCCGGGTAGCCCCCATATAACGGAACCACTTGTTTTTTCAACTGAATTGGCACTAATATAATATTTGGAGTTCTTATTTGAATGACAAACCTTCATACCAAATATTATCAATATTGGATAATTTTTTCGGGAAGCCTCCATATAACGATACATCCCTAATTTCGACATTTTGGGAGCTTGGTCACGTTTTTCAACCGAATTGGCTATAGTTTGACATTTTGGCTACTTATTAGGTATAAAATCTCTACCAAAAATTGACGATATTGGTCCATGTTTTGGTAGGCCCCATATTGCGGAACCCCCATTATTCGATATTTTGAACACGTGTTTTCAACCGAATTGGTTCTAATTTAATATTTAGAGTTTTCATTGGTTGATAAATTTTCGTACCAAAAATTATCAATATTGGATCACTTATTCGGGAAGCCCCCATATAACCCTACCATATTATTGGGAACTTTGAACACATTTTTCAACCGAATTGGCTCTAATTTAATAATTGGAGTACTCTTTGGGTGGCAAATCTTCATACCAAAAATTATCGCTATTGGATAATATTCAACCGAATTGGCTCTAATTAACTTTTTGGAGTTCTCTTTCGGTATGTTCAATGTTTTAGCATAATTCCCAATCTGAACTTAACGATTTTTTCTACTTTTTTAAAATAGAAAATATTCACTTTTTTCTTTTTTATTTCAGTTTCGGTCAAACAGCAATATTCCTAATTGGCGGGCAAACACGCGAAGAGAAACCCACAGCATTATTTCTTGAAAGTGGTGATGTACTGGTCATGTCTCGAGAATCACGTCTCTGTTATCATGCTGTACCTCGTGTCATGAAGGCGAGAGAAGAAACATGGAACAATCTCACCGAACCGTTGTCAAAAACCACCAAAGAATCTAGTCTAGAACCACCAACACAACCCTCCAAACGTTTACGTACCGAAGTGCCGTGTATAACGAGTACCGAAACCCAAGCCGCCCTTGAATGGGGAATGGATCCACTACTATATCATCAGATAACCGATGATGCCTTTTGGCTACCGTTTAAAAATTATTTACACGATTCTCGTATCAATATTAATGTAAGACAGGTGCTATATCAAAATCAAAGAACATTAAATGATCAAAAACAACAATGTGGAAGCTGAAATCGTGAAAAATAATTTTATCTATTTTTTTGATGAAATTTTATTTTAGTTTTGTAAAATACCGTGCAATGTTTTGTGGAAATGCATTAGTCACAAGCGCCATAACCACCAATGACAACAACTAATGGTTTCCGATATTAAAGTAGAAATTATGCTTGGACCACCTTACTTAGATTTTTGTTTTTTATTATTAAATCGAAATTGGGACAGCATATAGGGTCTGGTAATGTGCTGGGAATGGCTGGGCATCAAATGGCATAGAGCTAAGAGGTCACACATATTTGTCGCCAATATCAATGGCCACAACACTTTCCATGGTAGAGTGGAATGGCGCCCAATGAAATCTGTTGATGAACGGGATTTATTCTGCGAGGAGAAAATTTCAAAGATTATTTTGAAACAGAACGATTTTTCTTATTTTATTAGCTGCTTACGAGTTCAAGGCTTCTGCTCATTATTTTGTGATTTTTTTTTAATTTTTTGATATAGAAAATATGACTGAATATTTTTATTTATTTGACATTTTAAAATTCCCTTTTTTTTAAACATTAGGGGCTCCACACACTATACATAATGCCGATGAACAAGGAAAGGCGTAGATACTTTTTAAAGACCAATACAAGGCATATATGATTTTTAGAGACCAATACAAAGCGTAGATATATTTTTAAAGACCAATATAAGGCGTAGATTTTTTATAAACCAATTTTCAATGTTATTGTTTTTGCAATATCCACTTCATTGACACACATACAAAAACTACAATATTTCCCCTAACCCCTTGTGAAAATTTCATGCAAATACCTCAAGTACTTACCGAGTTATAGCGATTTAAAGTTTAACTTGTTTCAAAATATAGCAGCTACACGATTCTGTTTGCCTAGTACCGCAAATGGAAAAACTGAAGAAATTGCAAATAGCCAAAAATCGAAAATGAATGCAGGTGGCAGTATTGCCAGATTGTGTTTTGGGTGTTTGAAGCTGTTTTACAAATTGTTAGCATACTTTTAGGCGTTGCATTAAAACACACTGTCATTGAATTTTTTAGACGCATATCTATTTTAAAGGTGCGCCTGAAAGTATGCTCACATTTTGCAAATGAACATCAAACACACACACAAAGCAAACGATGTGGCAATACTGTCTTCATTAATTTTCTATTTTTTGCCAGAAGCAATTTCTTAATTTTTTCCTTTTGTGGTACTAGGCAAACAGAATCGTGTAGCCGCTATATTTTGACACAAGGTCAACTTCAAATGGCTATAACTCCGTAAGTACTTGAGGTATTTGCATAAAATTTTCACTAGTGGTTCGGTGAGATTGTGTAGATTATCTGTATGGAAATAAATACATTTGAGGAAGCATATATACAACTGATATTTAACAAAATTGGAAAAATATCGATTTTGGCTTCAGTTGACTGGGACTTTGTGGTTTTAAGGTCAATTAGATATTTGGCTTTCAAGAGACATGTTATGAGGGGTGTCTCAATCGATCAATAAAAAGAAATTAAAGAAACCAAAGGTGCGAGTCATTTAAAAATATATTTGCAAAGATCTACCATTGCCTATTTTTTCAAGGATCTGCCATAAGCATGGATTAAAAAAAAATATTCTTTCAATGACCTACCTACCATAGGCGAGGATTTAAAAAAAAAAATATTCTTTCAATGACCTACCTACCATAGGCGAGGATTTAAAAAAAATATTCTTTCAATGACCTACCATAGGCGTGGATTTTTTAAAAAATATATTCATTCAATGACCTACCATAGGCGTGGATATTTAAAAAAATATTCTTTCAATGACCTACCATAGGCGAGGATTTTAAAAAAATATTTTTTCAATGACCTACCTACCATAGGCGAGGATTTTTAAAAATTGTTTTTTTAAGGATCCACAATAGGAGTGGATTTTTAAAAATTATTTTTTAAGGATGCACAATAGGAGTGGATTTTTAAAAATTATTTTTTAAGGATCCACAATAGGCGTGGATTTTTAAAAATTATTTTTTAAGGATCCACAATAGGCGTGGATTTTTAAAAATTATTTTTTAAGGATCCACAATAGGCGTGGATTTTTAAAAATTATTTTTTAAGGATCTACAATAGGCGTGATTTACAAAAAAATATTTTTTTTTCAATTTCCCACAATGATCGTGGATTTCTAAATGTTTTTCCAGATACCTACCATTAGCTTGGATGGTTTTTATACCCTCCACCATAGTATGGAGGTTATATTATCCGTTTGTAACTCATCGAAATATGCATTTCCGACTCTATAAAGTATATATATCTTCTTGATTAGGGTAAAATTCTAAGACGATCTAGCCATGTCCGTCCGTCCGCCTGTTGTAATAACGCTATCTTCTAATGAATTGAGATAGGGTGCTGAAATTTTGTATAAAGTTGTCTTTTGTCTGCAGGCAGGTCAAGTTCGAAGATGGAATATGCCGGTCCACGTTTAGGCATAGCTTCCATATGACGGTACATCCCAATTTTGGGTATTTTGCGGTTCTTGAGCGAGTTTTCCATACGAATACGCTAAAATTTGGTACATTGGGTTCTTATTGGGTACTAAATGTCTCCACAAAAAAAAAAATTATAAATATAGGTCTACTTTTTCTGGTAGCCCCTATATAACGGTACCTCCTAAATTTCAGTATTTTGGGGGTTTTGATCGTATTTTTCCACCGAATGTTCTGTAATTTAGTATTTTGCGTTCTTAATAGGTACCATATCTCTCCACAAAAAATTGTAAATATAGGTAAATTTTTTCCGATAGCCCCCATATAAAGGTACCCTCAATTTTCCTATTTTAGGGTTTTTGAGCGCGTTTTTCAACCAAATTCGCTGCAATTTGGTATTTTGTAGTCGTCGTATATGGTAACAAATCTTCCTACCACAAATTTTTAATATTCGCCACCTTTTTGGGTTCGTCCCCATATAACCCCATTTTTTATATTAAAATAGTTATATGATTGGTTCCGTGTTTTGAGTTTGGTTCTAATAATCTGATGCAATCATTTCACATGCGGAGGATATCGAGATAAAAAAGTTGAACGTAAGGTTCGATAATGAACTTTAGCCCACATTTAGACCTAGCCCCTGTGTGGAGGTTCCAGTAGGAATGGTCCGATATTCCCCATGTTCGAACTTGAACTAATTTTGGAAGAAATGTTTGGATGAAATCAAAAATTTTTTTAAACAAATTTGGTACAAAGAAACATGGGGTCTGGGACCAATATTTGGAACCATAATCGGTTTGTAGAAATGTCAGTATAGGTACACTTTTTGGTATATTCCCTATAATTTTTTTCAAGTACCTGTCAGTATATCTATGGTGAAGCGTATCCAAAGTTCGGCCCGGCCGAACTTAACGCTTTTTCACTTGTTATTTTTTTTTTTTTTTTGAACGTGGAAACAAAGAAAACAACTACCACAGAAATTTCCTATATATTTTTTTCTTTTCATTTTTATTAAATCATACGTTTGTTTCCTTGTTTTTTTTTTGTTTCTTGTTCATTTCTGTTGCTGTGGTTGTGTGTTGTTGTTTTGGAATTTATTACAATTAAATTACAGAAATATAAATATGCGAAAAAATTTGTTTTTTTGAATTTAATTTTAGTTTTTTGCATGATAATCAATAATAATCAAAATGTTTGTTGTTGGATTTTGTTTTAATAATTGTATATATTTTGTTGTTTTCTTTTTGTTTTCAATTTTTTGTTTTGTTGTTTGTTTTTATAAATAATCCGTAAAGCTACTTAAAGATAGTTGATTTTGTTGTTTGTTTTTTAATTATAATTTAATAATATATGATTTTTTTTGAATGTTAATTTTTTATTTGTTTTATTTATAGAAATATTATTTTCTTGTTTTTGTTGTTAAATATTTATATATATATATATATATATATATGAATATATATATGTATATTGTATGTATATATATAATTTTTTTTAATTGATAGTTTTATTTTTTAATCTGTTTTCGGTTTTTCTTTTTTTATTTTAAAGAGAGTTGTGGAGAATCCTATTTTTTTATAAAAAAAAAACTACTAAAAATTTTGTTTTTTTTCCTACAATGTATATTCATTTATATGTATAACAGTATAAATTGTATTTATTTTTTATTTATAGCAAATTTGTTAACATCATTTGATTTTTATTTTTTTACGTTACGTTACTGCTGAATGCTTTATTTCCTATATATATATTTTTTTGTTTATATATAAGTATAGGCATTTGGGGGGGAAGGGATGTGGGGATTTTTTTGGGAAAAAGGATTTTTTTGTTTTATTTCAGTTTAGGAAAAATAGTCAGTTTTGTTTATTTTGTGTGTTTGTGTTTCTTTTCTTTTTTGTTTTGTTTTTTTCTTTATCATTTGAACAACATTTAGTACATGATATATAAATAATAGTAATAATAATAATAATTGTCGTAGTAATAGTAATAATAATAACTATACAAATAATACAAATGCTCTAATTACGAAGCGTCCTATTTACTAGTAAAAAAATAATATTTATATATAGAGTAAAAAAATAAAATAGTTTTGTTTTGCTTTTCTTGTTGGTTTGTTTCTTTCTTTATATAATGTTTTTTATATATAATTTTTGTATATATATATATATATATATTTATATTTGTTGTGTTTTACCATGGTATTGACTTTATTTTTTATATTAATAATAAATTTACACCCCGCTTTAAAAGTGTATACTGAAATTGTATCTTTTTTAAAGATATAGCAATTTAAATGTTATAAAATTTTGAAATTGTTGTTGTTTTGAATCAATAAAAGTATTTTGATATATTGCTCGATGAATGATGATGAGGTCATATTTTTTAGGCGAGGAAATCGATAGAAGAAAATCTAATATAAATTAATTAAAATTTATTTTGAAAAAAAAAAAAAATACAATTATTTAGATTTGAATCCGAATAATAAAATAGTAACAAAAAAAAAAAATGTCACAGGTTATTTAAAAAACGGTGAGAAAAACTAAAAACAATTTTAATTTAAAAAAAAAATAATTTTTTTATAATAAATTTCTAAAGGATATTCAATTTTTAAAGCCTTTCTAAAAGGACTGTTTGTTTTTTTTGCCATATTTTAATCAAAATTTGTAGAATTTCAACAGAAAAAAATTAAAAAAAAATTCCTAGTAGATGAGCGGATTTTTAAGTGGAATATTTTTCAATAAGGAAATGTGCTTAAAAATTGTATTCGTACAAATTTGTTAATTTTATTATAAGAAAAAAATTTTTTTATCAAATTGTAAACCAATTCATATTTTGATTAATTTTTCTGTACAAAAAATTATGTTGGTCTATTATTTTTTAATATAATTTTTTTTTTTTTTTTTTTTTTTTTTTTTGTAAAAAAAATGGTCCAATATATTTTTTTTATTGAAAAAGCGGATTTTCTTCTATAAAATGTTGAAAATTTGTTTTTCTGTCAAATTTTTTACCACATCAATTTTGAAATGTTGTCCAATTTTTCAAACAAAACTTTACCCAAATCGACCAATTTGAAAAAAAAAACCAAAAATGGTCAAAATAAATTTCGCTCTATTTGTATATAAGATGACCGATTTTTTCTTCTACAAATTTTCTACAAAAAAAGTATCGATTTTTTTCCATAACATTCAGACCAATCAATAATTTCACTGTCTAATAAAAAATGCCTGAATTTATTTTCTATCAAAATTTTAACTGATTTTTTTAAAAAAATATTATTCAAAATTTGGTCGAATTAATTTTCAAAAAAAGAAAAAAATCAATTTCGGTTTATATTTTTACCTTTTTATAAATAATGCCAATTTTTTCCGTGAAAATTGGTTGGTTTTATTTGTTTTTTTAAGAAAGCGGTCGATTTTTCTTCTAAGAATTTTTTGGATCGATTTTTCCTTAATATTCGGACCAATAAATTAAATTCACTGTCTGATAACCATTTTTATTGGAAAAATCAAAAATGACCAAATTTTGAACCAATTTTTTACCTCATCAAATTTGGAATTTTTTCCAATTTTTAAAATAAAACTTAAACCAAATCGACCAATATATAGAAAAAAAAATGTTATGAAATAAATTGAATTCAAAATTTAATTCAATTTATTTCATAAACGTGAACCTAACCCAAAGGGCCATGAGCGATTCCAAACACTTCATTAAATGGAATACTCCAAAAAAAATTCTTTAAAAAAAAAATGGATCGATTTTTCCTTAATATTCGGACCAATATAATCACAGTCTGATAAAAAAAAACAGATAACCGATTTTATAAAAAAAAATATTGTTAAAAATTTTGTCGAATTTATTTTCAATGAAAATGTAATTCAATTTCGGTTCAGATTTTTATGTATAAAATATTGGTCAATAAGTTTTATATAAAACATATTTTAAGTTTTCATAAGTATTTAGCATTTTTTTCCTGTAAAAAAATAGTCATACCAATTCTGATATTTACTCATATGTTTTGAGAATTTCTAGCTAAGAATGGAATCAAAGCCAATGAAAACGTTTTAATAGATTATAAACAGAAACTAGTTCCGAAACACTCTAAATAAAATGATGACTCTTGACTCCCTGGATGTAAAAAAAATGTTTCGGTTCACTCTTCCGAAAAGGACTATGTGTTTCTGTTCTTAAGTGGATTTATTCTGTTAGACAAAACATGTCGTGATTAATTATAACATTTAGACCTATCCGTCTACTAAATGCATTGCAAGAAGATTCAAGGTACTGCATTGTCAAGCAATAATTCATATTTCTTCCTGGGCTACCTACATACCTGGGTGATACCTACATACCAATTTAGTTTCATCACACAGTTTTCCTTCAAAGCATCGATTGATTAATATTCTTTTGAATCTGTCGATGAATTCAATATTGAAATATATAAAGACAATTTGTATATAGTGTACAGATCTGGCATATTATTTACTTTAATATGTTTCATTACTTTTTGTGGGTACAAAAAAAGGGAAAATTACTAATTATGGTTTATTTTTCTAAACACAGAGGGACGACTTCACAAAAAATACTATTTTTTTCTGATGACAATATAATTTAAAGAAAATCAATTAAATATTAAAAAAAAAACACAAATTTGTATAAATTAGGAAAAATACTCAAAAATTAGTTTAACAAATTACATACATAATAAAAAGAAAACACTAAAATGTCATCTTAAAAAAAATCTCGTCGCCATCAATATCAAAATTATATATATAAAAAATTAAATTACTATTTCACAAAAAAGATACAATTACGTTTACACTTGGCTGTTGGTGTAAAATATTTGTTTGTTTAAACATAATTTTGTTTTGTTTGTTTTACTTTACTTTCTTACTTATAAATATATTTATATATATATGTATATAGTATATAATATTGCATACATGTTTATATACTTTGTTAATTTGTTTCAGCTTTTTTGTTTGTTTTTCTTTTTGTTTTGTTTTTTTAATGTTATAAACAATTACAAGAGTTGTGTGTATTTGAGAAAGTTTCAATATCTTAAGATTTTGTTTTGTTTGTTTTTGGAATTAAATAGTCATTTTTTACAATACAATAATACATTCTAAAAAGGATAATGCAAACAAAATGGGGGTTTAAAAGGAGGAGCCTAAAAAACAAAAAGGGGATTTGGGGTTTTGTAAAAAAAAAAATAAGTAGTAGAAGTAGATTTCCTACAGAATGCAATTTGTTAGTTTTGGAAGGGGAGAGGGAAAATTTAGTTTATAATAATAATTAATAAAAATTTACTTTTATACAACGTTGGGTTTTCCCCAAAAAATATATAGAAGAAGAAAAACTATATAGGTAGGGGGGAAAATACGAAAAAAGGTATGCACAGTGTTTTTTTTTAAGATTCACAATTGGGAATAAATTGTTCTTGTTGTTGGTTTTTAGTTTTATAATACAGTGTTTGTTAGGGTTTTGTTTGTTTTCTTTTAAAGATTACTTGGTCTCATTTCAAGCTTGTTTTGTTTGTGTGTTTGTTTATTGATGATATTTCCTGTACTTCATCCGTCGTCTTCATGTCCTCCTCCTCTGCTGCTGCTGCATTGCTCAGTTGTTGCTTTATATACAAAAAATGCCCCGTCTAGGTTAAATCGATGACATCTCTTTTGGCCGCAGCACATTTATCAATTTATCATCGGCCTGGCGGATTATTTCCTGGATTTGTTGCTGTGGGTGCCATACCCATTACCGTCTGCGGTGTTCCACCACCGCCGCCACCGGGTTCCTCCTTTTTGGGTTGCATTAACGGATCCACCACCATGGGATGTGGCATACCACCCAGTGTCGGTGGAGGTTTACCGCTCAGCGATGATTGTGTGGGTACGACGGGAGGTCCACCTGGCCCACCTGGGCCCATTGATCCCGGCGGTGGTCCCAGTGGACCAGGTTGTATACGATGATGGGGAGGTGGTGGCGGACCCAATGGTCCTCCTACACCTGAGGGTGGTGGTATGGGGGATGGTTCTTTGCCACGCAAATGGGCCGCCGATTGCACTGCATACAAGTTCATTGCTGCTTTGTGGCGTTCTTCTTCATGGCGAAGAGCCACCTCCATTAGGGGATTATAACGTAAGGCAGACATTGCATAGGGGTCACGATAGGGATCCATAGGCCAGCCAGGACCTGGAGGACCAAAGTGAGTCATGGGTGGACCACCAAGACCTGGTGCCATCATAGTCCTTGTTAGGTGTGGAGGTGGTGGTCCCACATGGGGCCCATGACGACTGGCCATGAATGAGGCATGATGGGCGGCCGCTGCCGCATTTGCCTGGGCAGCTGCCAGCGAGTTATGATAACGAGGATCTACCGCTGCTGCGGCTGAGGCTCTCATCATCATAGCATCCTGCTCTTCTTTAGTTCGTGGCATTTCCTCTTTAATACGCATTTCACCACCCACTGGACCACCAGGGCCACCTTGCATATCTGTGACACTGCGATGTGGTGAACGTTCGCGCGCCTGATTCATAGCCGCTGCTGCTGCCGCCGCTTGCGACAATTTATTGCTTTCGTTGATGCGCTGCTGTTGCAGCATACGTTCACGTTCCATTTCGCGGCGTTCCATTTCTCTGCGTTCACGCTCCTTCCGTTCACGTTCCCGCTCGCGTTCACGCTGTTCACGTTCCTGTTGTTCCCGTTTAAGTTTCTCCTCCTTCTCCTTGCGTTCACGTTCCTCACGTTCTCGCTGACGTTGTCGTTCACGTTCTCGTTGTTCGCGTTCACGCATTTCACGTTCTCGTTCGCGTTCTTCGGCCTCTCGCCGGGCATTATCTAAGGCTGTGGTATCGGGTTTCATGGGCCAACCAGGAGGTGGTGCTCCCGGATGATAAGGCACAGCGCGTTGTTGTAAAGCAGCTCTGTGGAAAGTAGAGGGAGGGGAATTTTATTTTTTTCTCTTCTGCTTGTGAATAAATTAAAAAAAATACTTACGCTCTCCAAGGATCGTGCAGGGTACCACCTAATTGTATTTCTCTGCCAAATGGAGATAGGCCAAAACCAAATGGTCCTACGTAACGGCCAAATGGGGAAACAGCAGTACCTAAAAAAATAGACAAAAAGATGCAGGATTAGAAAAAATGGTTACATTTTCTGATTAAAATCTATACGAAAGATCTGAGACAGATTTTCCTTCCGTAAAAGACCTGTCTATGGCCTTTGAAAGGAAGAGAAACGTGTCTCCTTATAGATGACCGGGAAGTATGCTTATAAAAACCCAGAATGATCTGCTTATAGAAGCCCACAATAATCTGGTTATAGAAGACCAAAAGGGTATGGTCATAAAAGACCAAAAGGCTTATGGGATGACACAGGGTTCTCTTGTAGAATACTCTTGGCTCATCTTATAAAAAAGTACAAAAAAAGAGGCCTTCTTATATGGAAGTTCTGAAGGATAAATAAACTCTAAATAAAGTCGAGAAGGTCTGAGAAAGACCTGCCTATGACCTTTAAAAAAAGAGGAACGTGGCTGCTTATAGAAACCTAGAATAATCTGCTTATAGAAGCCCAGAATAATCTGCTCATAGAAGACCAAAAGGGTATGGTCATAAAAGACCTTATGGGATGGTAGAAGATGCTCTTGTAGAAAACCCTTGGGTCAACTTATAAAGAAATATAAATAAAGAGGTCTTCTTATGTGGAAGTTCTGAAGGCCCAGGCATGACAAAGACCTTCTTTGTAGAGCCAATCATTTAAAGTCCTCTTTACCCTCTTTAAACGACCTTTATAGAATTGCCAATTAAAACCTACCTATATGACTGGGCGGTGCCCCAATGAAACTAGCCGACAATGGCGATGTCTCAAACGGCGAACGTCCCGGCAATGCCGAGGCATAAGCAGTTGGTGGCAATTCACCAGGTCGATGCATTAGATGCGGTGATGCTCCCGCACTTAATGTTAAGGCTGGCGACGCTTTCATACTTAGCGATGACATTGCCGATGGTGAGGGTCCAGCACCACCTAGACCCGATGATACAGCTATACTACTTTGTGACACGGTCGTTGATGTTGGCGTAACACTGGCACTGCTACTACTATTATTCGCCGTAATACCCGGTGTTGATGGATTACTACCCGAGCCGGGACCTAATGAGGCCGCTGATGCTGATGCTGCCGATGCTGAGCTTAATTTATCGGGATTTTGTTTATTTTGATGATAGTAAATTTCCCACGCTATACGAACGTGCATGGCATTCCAACGGCCAGTTTTCTGTAAGAACAAAATAAATGGCAATTAATAATTTGAGGTTATGTTGGTAATTCAAAGGTAATAATTAAAACTTAGATTTTCAAGATGATCGATGCATGATGTTATGGAAGTAATTTGCAACACCTACCGTAAACTTAATAGATTTTGAGGAGGATTCAACAATATTGGTTGGTAAAGGCGGTTGAGATTGCTGATGTGGATTTGAGGAGGGCGCGGGTTGTATCGTCTGTATGTGAGTGAGTGTGTAAGAGTTTTTTTTTTGGTTTAGAGTATTTATGTGATGATGTTTTGGATGGATAATATGGGGTTTAATAGTTAAGATGGGTACATGAAAATATGAGGTAAGGAAAACACATGAAAAATGAAATGATGTGAATGAATGAAGAAAATGAAAAACGAAAATTGGGCGGAAAACAAAAACCTACCTTTGGCGCAAATGATGTTAAATGGCTGGGTGGCATAAACGGGGTAGCACCACCCAAACCGGGATGCATTAACCCGGCTGGACTGTAGCCCGCATAACCGGGCAATCCCAACCCCGTACGATAGAATGGCGAATCAACGGCAGCAATTTTGGGAATGTCTTTGAACAGAGGCGGAGGAAAGAGAGGAGCCGGCGCTGGTGGCGGAGCTGCCGCTATAGCTGTTGGCAATAATTGTTGATGCTGATGCAGATGGGTATGCTGATGTTGATGATGATGCAATTCTTGCCTTAGATACGGTGATGGTATTGCTGCAGCTGAGGGGCCGTGTGGAACGGCTGATGTTGCCGTTGCTAAACTGCCGCTACTCGATGTGGGTGGTGGTGGGGGAACACTAGCCGGTGAAGCATTTGATGCCACTGAGGGTGAAGCGGCTGCTGCTCCCGTCGTTGCACTTTGACCACTGGCCGAAGAACCAGCACCACCATGAACGCCAGCTGGCTGTTGTTGTGTACTACGATCCAGGAACCTATTATCCAATTCACGTCTCAAAAGATCGGCTTGATCATCTGTAAGTGAAAAAAAATTAGTACCACCCATTGAAGGAAACCAGAAAACCACTCCAACTTACTCTTACTCGGCTGGAATAACGATTCCGCCGAAAATGGATGTGGTGCCGAACTTTGAGTGGTTGTGGTAACCGGTGCACTATTTGCCGCCGTGGTTATCATTGCTGAGGATGCTGGTGCCGAGATTGCCGAACTAACAGCCAGTGAACTGCTTATGGAACTAATTGGCGGTACACCACCAACCATCATTGCTGAGGACGACACCGGCGGAGCCGCAGGAACTGTTGGCATTGGAGGCACAAAATATTGTGGATGAAATCCACTACCAGGAGCAGGTATTGTCGGCGGTGGTGGTGCCAAAGCCGATGAGGAATGCATTGTCGCTGTGTGCGGTGAAACCGAAATGGGTGGTGGCTGCATTGACGACGAGCCGCCTGCCGTCACGGATGTGGCTGCCACAGTTGGAGGCGGTGGCGTGGGCCTTGTGGCCAAACTAGATGGATGTGAGGTAACAGCTGATGTCGGAGGTGGTATTGACAATGAAGAGGAACTGTAAAAACAACAATAAAACATTAAAAGGATAATTAAAAAAAACTTCTTCAAATAACTAAAAAAACTTACCTTGGAGGCGGCCACATCGAATGTTTTGGAGCACCCGGATAGGGTAAACCACCCGGAGGAGCATGTTGTGGCAGCTGTTGTGAAGTCATCATGGGCATACCGCCAGCTGCAGCATATGTTGTTGTAGGCAACGAAACCGTGGAACTATAGGAGGCATTTGATATAGCCAAGGAAGCAACGGAATATGGTGTAGAGGAGGTCGTCATCGAGGAGGACGATGCTATCGACGACGACGCTGTGGATAGTGATAACGACGATGCTGATGATGATGTGGGCGCCGCCATTGACGTTGGTAAATATGCCGCCGCCGTTGATGTTGGTGGTGGCGGTTGAGGAAAACCACTGAGGTGAGTATTGGCAACAGACGAACGTGGAAGGTAGGCGAGACTGTCATTACTGGTGTTACTACTACTGCTGCTACGCTCTTTAGACGGACTTTCACTTTGCGGTGATATGCCCTTGTGAATCACAGATGCTGAATTTGTGGCCGCAGCAGTTGAGGCAACAGAACTTGCAGGTTGAGGCGGCTGACTACTACTACTACTGCTCTGAGGAGTAGATGGGGTGGTTGTTGGTGAGGCTCCTCGCAGAAGAGCTGAGTGTGGCGTTGGCAGCATATGAGGCGGAAGTGGCGGCATATGTGGCGGCCCCAAATGGGGATGCGTCAGCAAGTGTGGTGGCGGTGGATGCAGTATTTGGGCTCCATCTCTGCTGGACATTGTTGGTGGATTTAATCCACTATTGATGACCCCGCCGCCGCTGCCTCCGCTCAGTGTTGCACTGAGTGGTGTGGAGGCAGAGGTTGTGGTCGTTACACTTGCTATACTGTGACCTGGGTGGGAGGAGGAAATGGGCAGATGATGCGATAACATTGCCGCCGACTGGGGATGTGGAAATGGTGGCGGAGGACCACCCAGCATTTGCTGCGGCATAGGCAACGATCCTGGATATGGAAGATGTGGATGATGCAACAGATGCGAGGGCATTGCAGGTGTTGGCAGTCCTGTCGCTGGGCCATGACTTAAGCTTGCTGTCACAGGTGGCATTGACGTGGGCGTAGACACTGTGGTTGGAGTTGAGCTGGTAGGCGTACTGGAACCACTAGCACTATTTGATTGTCCCGCTCCTGTCGACGATGACGACGATGATGGTGGTGCTGCCGACGACGATGCAGAGTTGTTTGGCTGGCTGCTGACTGGCGTTGGCGGCCTTAAGCTGGCTGGTTTGGTCATTTGTGACATCATGGGAGATTCTCGACTTGTCCGTGGCGAGGCACTTGGCGATGGCACTGCAGGGGGCAAATAGTGACTGTGCGGTAGCCCACTGTAGGGTGCATAGAGTGCATAATTGGGATAGGGCGGGCGATATGGCGATGCGTGTAAAAGCATTGGAGATATACCATTGGGAGGTATGCCACCGGGCAACATTCCAGGATGTCCCACGCCAGGCGGTAAACCATGAGGCGGCAGACCTCCTGGGCCAAAAAGGCCAGCAGTTGTTTGTAATGGAGGCAATCCACTACCACTGTGTGGTGGAAACTTGGCCATGGATGTGGCTATCGACGAGGGAGGAAGTGTTGAAGCTGAAGAAGATGATGGCGGCGGTTGTTGTGCATTGGAGGAAGCCAAGGAGGATGCAGAGGCGGCGGAGGAATGGGGCGAGGCGGAAGTTGTAATGGGTAGAGATGATTTACTCGTCATTACCCCAGCCGAAGAAGATGATGATGACGACGAAGGTGGTGCTATACCAGTAGCAGGTGGTGTTGCCGTTGGCGGCATTGCATTTGGATGTGGTGAGATCCTAGATTGTGGTCCAGCACTGTTAACAAATGGCGGCAGATATCCGTTTATCATTGGCGGTGGAGCAGGACCACCACTAACTGGGCCTTTGTCGCGTCCTTCCGGCGTCGTTTCGTTTGGTTTTAGTCCCAGATTCGACGCAGCGTTGACATTGGAATGCAGTGATGAGGGAGGGAATGGATGTGTCGGAGGCGGAGGACCCAATCGGCTACTTATTGATCCCGCTGCATTAAAGCCGCCAATTGAAGGACTACCGGGAATTAATGGCGATCCTCCACTTGCCGATGGCGGCATTTGAGCACCAGGTGGCAGTTGCATGTTTGCTGGTGAATTGGGAGCTAACGCAGAACCGGATGACTTGGGATGCATACCTGGTAACGGCGACGCATTGTGCGGTGGTGGAGCAGGCGACATGAGATTACCAGCCGGAGCAGATGGTGAGCCGGCCAAATGTTTTGGTCCAAAGGGACTATCACTAGAACCATGTGGATGCGGTGATGGTACCGCTGATGATGAGGGTGATGAGAGGGCATTGCGGGGATCATTGAGATGCAGTGGAGGTTGTTGTTGCTGTTGTTGATTTATATTAGACGGGTATCCTCCTTGTACGCTGCTGCTATGTGAGGGATGTGATGGTGGTCCCAGTGAAGATTTGTTGTTATCGCCAGCAGCTGATGTTACGGGTGGACCAAATACCGAATGTGGTGGTGGTGGCGGTAAAGATCCGCCAGGACCCATGGCGCCCGTTGAAGGTGGTCGACCATCGTGCACCAGACCATGACCATGAGGTGCTCCCAACATTGAAACATTGTTCGCACCACCCACCTGAGATAGTGGTCCACCAGGCAACATACCACCACTGGTGGGTATTGAAAATTGCTGTTGTTGCGTGGGTGTCGGAGCTGGTGATTGTTGTTGTTGCTGCTGCTGTTGGGAGGAGTTGGAGGAATTCTGTTCATTGTTAGCGGGTGATTTTTGATGTTGCAATGATGACGCGGACACAACATGACCAGCCACAGAAGATGGTGTGCCGCTGGAGGAGTTTGTATTGGAACTTGTCACAGATGTCGAGGCCGCCGCTGCAACAGGTGGCGTTGTTGTACTTGTCGCCTGCAGAGGATAATCTGATGATTTTCGAGGTGTTGTAGGACTCGGTGTTGCATTTGTAATTTGTTGAGTGGGCGTCGAGGGAAATACAATGGCTCCTAACTTTTCAGGACCCTGTGGAGGAAGAAGAAAAATTAAATGATTAGAATTGTGTTTTGATTTGAATTTGTAAATGTAAATCATAAAAATATATAAACGAAAGATCAAGAGTATTGAGATTTATAAATTCTTATTTAAACCCAAAATTGTAGGCAGTTGATTTTTTATAGCGGGGAGACCTAGGGTTTTTTTAATTCCTACTCAATTTCAGTATTTATGAGCATCCGTCTATGCTCATAAATACTGAAATTTCTAAATTCGTATTAGAGATTGTCCAAATTCTTATTTTGAATAAAATAAACTCAAAATTGTATGCTGGTGTGTTTCAACACTTGGAGACCAAAGGTTTTGTTTTTGGTTATAATCCTCCTCCTCCTAGATGAAGAATTCTAGAACCGAAATAACTCACCTTTTGCCCTTTTGTTGTTGTTGCATTATTACCACCACCAGACGACGAATTTGACGACAGTATAAGCAATTGTTGCTGCTGAGTCGTTGTACTTGCCTTCGCTGAAGATTCAACATTTTTTGTGGATGAGGAAGATGATGATGATGATGTGGACACCATATAGCCCCCGCCGGCAATATTTCCAGTTTCTTTGTTAGACAATAAATTTGTTGTTGTAGCCGTTGTATTGTTCTTTGCTGATGTTGTCGATTTGCCGGAGGCATTAGTTGTTGTATTTGATGACTGGCGTTGTTTGGTTTTGTTTGATGTTTTGGTAATGGTTCCTCCTCCTCCTGTTGCCGAGGAGGAGACTGCTGCTGTTTTACCACCAACATTCGATGCTGCTGCTGCAGCTGTTGTAGTTGTAGCAGTTGATGTAGTAAGACGGCTATTAGCCGCCGTTGAAGTGGATGGCATGGTTGTGGCCGTATTGAGTGCCGGCGCTGTTGTCGATGCAGCTGCTGCTGCAGATGTTGTTGTCGTTGTTTTGCCAGTCGAATTTTTCGTGGAGATTGTTGCTGTGGATGCTGCTGCTGTCGCACCAACAACGACTGCGGCAACGGCTGTTTCAGCGGCAGCAGCTGCACAAACACCATCCTGTTGTTGTGCATTGCTACTGGAAGACTCAACACGTACAATAATCGCTATTTTGTTAACTTGTCTTTAATGTCGTGTTCCGTGTAATTTTGTGCGATTTGTTGCTGCTGCTGTTGTTGGCGGCGGCACACAAATCGAATTGACACGGAATGTTCAAACAACACCACTAGACAACTAATGCAAAACAACAAGTATGGGGGGCGGGGGGCCGTTTGTTTTTTCCAAGCACAATTTTCACAATAATGTTGTTATTAGTGCCTTCTGTAGTTTTTAGGCTTCCGGGGATGATTTTTTGTGGAATTTTTTTTTAAATAATTTTTGGCTTTTATTGCGCTAAAATGTGTTATTTAATTTATTAATTGATTGCAATTGATTGATTGTCACCAACAATCATCTGGTGTTGTCAACTAAAGAGATCGTCTCTCTCTGTACTATCCCAATGTTTGTTTACGGCCGTATTTACACTGCAGCACAAGACGTATGAAGGAGTCTGAGGTCATTGCTCTCTTTGAATTGTATTTAGTATTATTTGTTTTAATTTTTATTTGCATAGTTTGGACATTTTTTATAAAAAATTAATAATTTTATATTTATTTTCACTGTTTCTTTATTATTATTTTATAAAAATATGTGAATTGTTGTCATTTATTTGTTTTTTAAAGATTTGTTAGTATGCGCTCTCTCCCACTTTGTTATTGCTTTATTACACATATGAAGAGAAGGCTCTTTACTTGTTCAATTTGTTATTGTTATTTTATAGTTTTTTATTATTTTGGCATTATATTATAAAGTGTTTATTAATTCTTTAATTTGTTTTATTTACTATTATTGTTATTTTATAAATGTATATACACAATTAAAAGTATTTCTTTGCTTTTGAAGAGTTGCCGGTAAACTCTCTCTCTCTCTCTCTCTCTCTCTCTTTATTTTGCAATTGCTTGTCAGTTACACATATGAAGAGATGTGCTCTTGTTATCTTATTTCACTTTATTTAATTTGATATTAAATTGTTTTTATATTATTAATTAATTGTATTAATTTATTACATTTTTTTGTAATTTACACTTTAGCTGTGATTATATCGATCGTCTTAATAAACGTGGTTCTCTTTGTTTTTGACATGTCTTTTTTGGAAGAGCACACAAGATGAGACTTTGGATCTGTATTTAAAAAAATAATTAATTTCAAATAAATATTTGAAATATTTATATTGTTTTGGAAATATATGATACTGTAGTTGCCGTTGTGATTATGCGGAATTGGAAATTTATCACTGTACTTTTGTAAATGAATTAAAGAACTTTGAACAAAAATGGCTCTCTCTCTCTCTTCTCTTTACAATTACAGACAGTGTCTGATTATTAATTTGTTTAATTTTTTTTTAAAGAATTAAAGGGATTTTATTAAAAATTAAATTACAATTACAGGAAACTTTCAGATAATTAATAATAAGCGATTTTTCGAAGAATCTTCGTACTTTTATAGGATTAATTTCTTTATCTTTGAACAAAATTGGCTCTCTCTCTTCTCTTCTCTTTATCATTACAGCAAGTGTCTTATTATTCATTTTTTTACTTTTTTAAAGAAGTAAGGTTATTTTTTAAAAGAGCGCCCAAGGTCAACTTTGGTTTCAGGTCCGGTAACTCCGCACTTTTTGTATGAAAATCAATGAGCATTTTTTAAATCTGCCTCAATGAAGGGGCTCTATCGTTTTTTGGAAGTTCTCTCGGAGATTTTTGACCGGCGGAAGTCTTCTTCTAGAAAGTCTCCTATTTTTGAGAGATTTCTCGAAGTTCATGTTTTGCAATAAAAAAAAAATTCCTCCTGTAGTTCGAATTTTTAGCACACTTCTCGATGTTTGCAAAAATGTCTGTTTGAAGACCTTTGTAAATTATTCCCTTAGAAGTTCTTCGCAAATTCTCTGGCGCCACAAAAATAAAACTGAATGAGGAAAAAGCTTGTGGTTTTGTTTAGAAAATTAAGACATTACCCACACATACCTATCTGATATACCGTCCTCCTCCTACTTGATATTTTACAAAGTTAAGGTGTCATGTGTCAACATTTCCAAGACAGCACAGGACAGAAGTGAAATGTCCCAAACCAGAAACACAGAAAGTGTAAAGTTTAAAACAATACGACCTGTGACGACGACTACGATTCGAAGTAGGGGAAGAGGAACAACCCCAAAGGAATTTAACAAAGAGAAATTGTGACACCGCACCGTCAGCGATTTCTTGTGTAGTACTCTGGTGGTGGTTGTGCGGTCTTCTGGTCGTCTTGGTGGCGGCTAAACTTTATTGGCGCGCTGGTTTTGCATTTAAATATTCATTTGTGTGCCACAATTTTCAAATTCCCCTAGCGCCACTTACAAAACATTTTTGTTGTCACACATTTATTCCAAACATCCGGAGGTTGTGGTGGTGACGCTACCATTATTATTGCCCACTGAAGCAAATAAAAAAAGAAATAAAATAAGGTGAGTGATTATTTTGCAAAATTCCCAATGTGGGATTTCATTTTGACCACACCTGGAAACGCGTTAAATGGTATAAAAAAACTTGGTATGTATGTGTTCGGAGAATGTGGTTACCATAAAAGTTTGTGCAAAATAGCCAAAATTAGATGGAGGGTGGTGTCTGGTGGCTTTGGTTGTTATAGCCGACCAGGCTACAAATTTTGTCAGGTTGCGTATGAACAAAAAACTATTTGCAAAAGTAAATTACATTGGAGCAGAGGAAAAAACAATAATTTCTAAAACCTTGGTAAAGCAGACCAGTAGAGACGTTTCCGTAAGCCAACTATCCAGCTAGTCAACCAAAAAATGCAAGCATATAAACTCAATTCTCTAGGTTTTTTAGGGTCTAATGTTGTCTTATTTTACAAAAAGCTTTGAAAAATAGTACAACTGAAATTTAGTTCCGGATCGGGCCGAAGTTTTTATAACGTCTATGCAAAAATTCGAGCTATGTAGGAGATTAACGCCGCCTTCATAGCCTCAAAATTTCAAATTATTGCAAATTTTTTCAGAAGATGGAATCAGGACCTTTAAGGTATCCAAAATTGGCGGGATCAATATATCGGAAGTTATGTGAAAACATGGTTCTATATTAAAAAGAAATTTTCCCCTGGGAATCATTACGGGAGTTTGTGATTCGATTGGATATATATTAACTTATGTAGGGGGTTCAACGCCTTCATAACCCAAAATTTTCAAATTATTTGCAATTTTTTAAAAAATTAGAACCGGAACCTTCAAATTGTCCAAATTGGCGGGACTAATATATGGGATGTGATGTCAAAACAGGGTTTATATATTAAAAAAAAAAAATATTTCTGTCAGGGCGAATTTGTCAATATATGCCAAACAATTTCGATGCGATGCCAAAACATGGTTTATATATTAAAAAAAATATATTTCTGTCAGGGCGAATTTGTCCCCTCAGATACCCTAAATGCCAAACAATTTCGGGGCAGACCCTGAAATTCAATGGCGGATTTTTTTCCTTTGAGATCGTGGTACATATGTCACTTTGGTTGAAAAACCATCAACATTTCTTGGATCAGGTCAGGACCCCACATTTGGGAATATGACAAAATGTCAAAAATAATTCTCCAAGATGTGTTTTTATTCTCGAAATGCTGAATAACATCTACTTCGATTGAGAAAATAATACGAAAAATATATTTGGTCTTCTATATATGGCGACTTCAAACATCGGTGTCCTTATATGAAGGATATGTCAAAACGTTCACCTATATATAGAATTTTCTAACTGGATGTATTTTTATACTCGGAGTATAAATGAAAAACTGTCGGGATCATTATATCAAACTATTTTTGGAAAACTTTCAGGTTGAAGGATCGATTTTATTATCTGAGAACCTGGAGTGTCAAAAAATGATTCGAAGACATTAAAAATAACAAAAATATAGCGAGAATGCATAAATGGTTGCTATACGAAATCTGGACCTAAAGTTCCAAATAGTATGTCAAGAGTTTTTTGGGTACCCTCCGAGAACCTGAAATGCAAAAGTATGAGTTTTTTGGTTGGGAAAATGATTCTAATATCTCCAGAAATATTGAAAATCCGTAAGGACCCTTATATGCCCACAAAAACAAAACCGGTGATTTTTGATTGTGATTTTTACCCCTTTTCTATTTGGATATTGGTTCGAAAAAGCGGCCGAAAATAACTTAAAGCGACCTAGACCCTAGACCTAGAGGCTATGTCAACATTTTAACCTACCATACTATTTTCTGTAAGAAGGTCTCCTAACCAAACCACCCGAAATTCCAAATTACAGCCACTTCCAGAGATCGAGAAATGAAGCTAGGGTCTTCAACAATTGATCATTTTACCAAGTTTCTGTCGATTTTAGCAACCTGAAATCCTACAGTAGTACATACGAAGTATTTTTTTTTAAGTGTGGACCTACTTTAAATGATATAGCATCCAGAACCTTTAACCAAATTACAGCCACTTCGATCGGAAAATGAGGTTAGGACCTTTAAATGCCGAAAATCCTTAAATCTACCTAAATATGAAAATTCTTCCCGGATCTCCAACAAAATTTTTCAAGATATGTTACAAACAAAAATCCAACTAGAATATACCCTGCATACCTAAGGTAGGGGAGGCAACAAAAAATGCTGCCAACAAAGGTCCATATGCCAGATAGCCAAGGAGGAGGAAGAGGAATGAAGAAACGAAGGCATAGCAAAGCAACACCCAACATAAAATTCATTTTCATTGCAGATCCTCAGTTTCCCCCTTGCGCGCTCGTTTCCACTCTCTACACTCTCTATGGCAGCAAAATGTGGCCTTTGATGTCAATGTTTGTAAACATTTCTTTCTTGTTTGTACTATTTAATAGTAGCAGCAACAGCAACCGACAACGACGATGAAGCCGAAGCAGTTTTGTTGTTGTTGCTATTGCCGCTTTTTTGTGGTTCTTTTGGTTGTTCACTTATGGTTGCTGGGTTGTTTTACAGCAGAGTAATTTTTCTCAATGACTACAAAGAGTAAGAAAAAAAAAACAACAACAACAACAGCTATAACAACATCATAGAAAAAACGTCGTATGAAAGCTATGGCAGCAACAAAAACAACAACGAGAAAAATCCCCCCACTTAAGCTGTGTGGCGCGCATAGTAAAGCACTTAATTAGAGAAGCGATTACTTTACTACTTGAATGCTTAAGCCTGTCATACACTTGGGTCTGTGTGTATGTGTGTGTTAATGTATGTGTGATGCTTTGAATGCCTTCATCTTTTATGGTGCTAAACAGAGGGAGTGATTGAGGGAGAGGGTGGGGAAAAGGGGAGCTTATTTTTTTGCATGGTTTGGTTTGTCGTGTACGTGGTTGTTGGTGCTGCACTCTTTGTGTATGCTGTTATTATTGTAACGGGTGGTTGTGAGGGTGGTGTGTTGGGAAGAGAAGAGAGAGTGAGTAAGAGTACCTTTCTCCTTGAAGTTTAAGCTTTCTCTGTGTGACGATGATGATGATGTGTTGCCAGCAATACTCTTTGATAAAAACATGCATTAGTTTGTTTTTGTTTGTTTCAAAGTGTTGTAATGGAACGTACTGTAGAGATATGGGGGATTTTCTGTTGTTGTTGCTATTTTTTTTGGCAGATTCCTATTCAACAGTTCTTTTCTTCTATATATATTTATAAAGTGAATAAGTTGTACGTTTCCATCGTAGAGTAGAGATATAATAGATTTTAGTTGGTTAGATAGACAGATAGATAGTTAGGTGGTAGTAGTTATGTCTGTGTTCTTTTGGCTTGTTATTAATGGTTGTTAGTAGTGGCAGTTTTAAGTGATGCCAGATTGCGGAGGAAGATAATTTATTTTTTCCTAATATTTTTGTAAGTAAAAAGGATTAGATAATGATATTAAAAAAATATTTACACGTGAGAAAATGATAGAGAGAAAGAGAGAGGAAATTTAAGAGAGATGGCAGAAGAAAATAACAATGGAATGTTACTGTGGTACAGGATATGGTCCTTGAAAATTTCTTTTTAAAAAAGGCACGCCTAAGGTCCTTGAAAGAAGGAAACGTGATAGACACATTGTTTCTTTTGAGAATATGCATAGAATCACTTTCTAAATCGATTCATACATGCCGCATTTATAATCCGTATTATATAAAATTTGGCTCAGTTCATTTACATGGTCCAAGGACGAACCTTAGTGAAATTGAGAAAAATCGGTTCAGATTTAGATATAGCTCCCATATATACTTCCGACCGATTTTATGTAAATAGTGTATCAAAGGCCCTAAATTTCTTTCGATTTGCACGAAATTTGGCATAGCGTACTGAATTGGGTCTATGGTGATGTCTGTTAAGTTTCATGAAAATCGGATCAGATTTAGATATATCTCCCATATAAATTTCCGACCGATTTAATGTAAATAGTGTACTAAAGTCGTCCCTATATATCTTTCGATTTGCACGAAATTTAGCATAGCGAACTGAATTGAGTATAGAATGATGTGTATTAAGTTTCGTGAAAATCGTATGATATTTTATAAAAAAAAAAAATTCAAATGTTGACACTTTGTGGGGGAGTTGGACCGGAAGGAGTGGACCAACGGGTCGCATCTTTGGACATGATCTAGGCCTGGTAATTTTATTACGATGTGTACAATTTGGGTCACATCGGGCATTCCATTAGCCTAATATTGCATTTATAAAAATTGAAAAATGTTAACCCTTTGTGGGATATTCGCACACGATCTAGGCTTGATAAAAATATTAGGTTTTTGCAAAGTTTAATTCGAATCGGATAGTCCGTTCGCATGTTATTTTAAAATTTAATTTTCACCAACATTTTGACCATTTTGTGTGGGAGGTACCAGAAGGAGTTGACCGATATTCCTCATCTTCAAACGTGATTGAAGTTTGGAAAAAGTATAACTTTGTGCAAAGTTTTAATGAAATCGGTTACACCCTTCGAGGGTCATCATGCGCACTAGTCAGCCAGACGGACGACTCTTAATTGTCTGAAACGGATTTGGCCCCAAGAAAACATGGTGTCGAAAGCCAATATTTTTCTATTAAATATTATTTTTTTTCGATTTTCTTCTTTTTAAAATTGAAAATTGTTTACCACATTTTGAGTGCGGGAACACACCTAATTTGTTGATTGTTTTTCCTCTCTCTATATAAAAATGATTACATTTCAATTATTTATTGCTGTCAAAATATTTAACTTAAGAAGTATCCACCCCTCCTTTCACCAAAACAAAAACCATCACACCCATACACAAAAAAAGGAGCCAAAAAAGAGAGGGGGGAGTCTGAGAAATCAGCAGAAAAAAAGGCAGCTTGTTTATAATTGCATCAATTTTATAATTAACTTAAATATCTGGCAACACCATAATAAGAAGACAGAGAATTTGACTGACAGTCCAACGGACAAACAAACACACACACACAACAAAGTAGTAGTAAATCCCAAAGCACAGCAGTTCACACAACACACGAAACAAAACTCAAGACTATTTGATGAGATAGATGATGGATGAGAGAGAGGGAGCGGAGAGAGTCGTGGGCAAATGGCGGCAGTATTTAAGCCGAAAGGCATTAAAAAGTGCTTATAACACACACAAACGTGCACACATAAGCACAGCACCACACAGGGCAACAACGACGCCGCCGCCATCGCCGTTGATGAAGACTCGAGTGAGAACTACGGAATAATAAAATACACAAGGCAAAAAGCACACAAACAGCAACAACAAAAATTAAAGCGACTTGTCGGCATGCTTCTCGTCGTCGTCGTTGTCGTAATGTTGCACTGCAACGTAATTAACACTGTAATCCGTACCGATTATAAATTAAGACAAATTGATGGAGTGTGTCGACGAGGAGGTATTAAAAAAAAAAACTTTTTTTGTTGTGTGTGCTTCGTGTGTTCTCTCTCCCCTCTTCTTTTTGCGGCTTTTTTGGCAAGGGGCCACGAACGTACTGTGTGTGTGCACTCATCATCGTTGTACTACTACGACTACTCTGTACAATGTACACAAACAACAATCAGGCCGGTTGGCTGGCATGGCATGACAAGGCAAGCACTTTTACACCAAAGCACAACACATCACAGCAATGCTTTTTTTGTATGCCGAGAAAAAAAAAACAGAATGAAAAGCAAAGCCCAAGCAAGGCAAGTTATACTCCTCATTCGTAAATCTGTCTGTCCATCCGTCCGTCCTTGGTAGTCGTTTATATGCTCAGTCAACTCATAAAAATGGTAATGTATGGATGGATGAATGGCTGGCTGGCTGTTGTGTTCGGAATACAAAAACAACAGCAGGAAGGTTGGATCGTTCGTTTATATGACTCTTTAAACAAGGCATGCATAAGGAGGAAACGAAGGCGAGAGGATGGAGGAAAAGAAAATAACTCGGATAACACACAAAAAAGAGAGGGGGCCGGCTGGCAGGCTGGGAAGCACAACGGGTGGCTTTTCAAACAACAGCCAGTCGTAATGCAAATCATCGAGGAGCAGGATGATGGTGGAGGGTCGGTCGGTTGGTTGGTCCCGAGGAATTAAGCAGCATGTTTGAGTGTGCACGGTGTGTGTGCAAAAGTTTTTTTGGTTTGAGAATGTGTTTCAATGACTTGGCCGGACCCGCACTACTAAAAAAAAACGCACAAACAAGAGCTGGCAAAAACAACACAAACAAAAGCCATTGCAGGGTAGGGCAAGGCAAACAGGCAGTGAACAGAAAACAAATCGAGTGGTGGTGGTGTTTGCAAATAAATTCACAACGTTCAAGGAATATTAAAAAGCTAACGCAGAGGCACAAACAAAAAAATACGGATAAAAATCGACAACAACAACAAAAACGAAGAATAAATAAACACACAATCGGAGAAGAAGTATGAAACCTCAGCAGCAAGACTTTATTGTTTGTCGCCTTATGAACCGCAGGCCGGGCAGGGAAGTCCAACCATACCTCCCAGCCAGCCAGTAGAAGCGGCAGCAGTAAAATCTGGTGTGGTTGAGGGGGCTTTCCTTTGCCCTGGACAACCACCCAAAAAGCAAAGGCAGGCAGGCACTACACCAAAATACAAGTCAATATATGCAGAATGGACAAACTACATACTACTACTCCCAAGACCATAAACGTGGATGGAGGGTCCAGACGGGACACAGTGGAACATTGCCTTTTTTGCGTGATAAATTTGTTATGCTTTCAGTTAGCAGAAATGAGGAAAAAAACAAACCGCCATAAAAGCCAATAAAGAGTTAAACCTAATCTCTCTCACAACTAACAACTTAACCGGTTTGAAAGCAACTGCAACAAATAGACGTTTGTGTTAAGTTGGTGGTTGTTGTTTAATGTGCGTGATTAGTTCGGCATAGATAATTGAATGAATAGAGTTGCATTTTTTTCTCGGTTGTTCTTGTTGTTGCTGTTTGCAGTAGAGATCAAGAGAGTAAATTACTTTGTTATGCAAAAAGGGGAAAAAATTAAAGAGCCCATTTTAGACAATTATAGCGATAGTGAGGTAAATTGGCGCTAATTGTGTGCAGAGATGGTGGATGCGGAGGTTGGAGCTTTTTGAGTTTGTTCTTGGCAAATAATTGTGAAAATATTAAAAAAAATTCATTTTACAATTACAGGTTTGAAGCTTGCATTTAAATAAGTAACTGGTGGACCAAGAGAAAATTAGAAACATTGAACTATTTTAGTTTCAAATTACTTCCAGCATTGAACTAAGTAAGCCTTATTTATTTAATTTAATGTAACCTTAGAATGTTATTTATCTTTTAAGGATAAGTAACTCAGAAAAGGGTATACGAGAGCAAAGAAATTACAAGAAGTCGATCCCTATTATCGCCCTTTGGGAAATTACTGGAGCATTTTATTCTGCGTCGCACCAACCGGGTTATTGGGTAAAAGAAAATCAGATAAAATGTGTTACATGCACTACAAGGGCTCTTTAGAAGCACTTTGAAAAGAAGATTGAATGTGTACATAGAAACACTTCACAACAACTTCGACATATAAAGGGTTCAATGTTAGAACATGTGTTTCGGTGGTCCAAAAAAATAAATTTCAAGGATATACAAAGTATCGATTTTTTCGTGTGAGAGTAGAAGATAAGATTTCTGAACAACAGGGATCTTAGGTATCACAAACTGGTTATTTAAACCTAGTCGTATGTGACATACCAGGACTGCTCATAATGTGTTACTTGCACTACGAGGTCGCTTTGGAAGAAATGTGAAAAGATTAAATATGTACATGGAAACACTTCACAACTACCATAACAAATGGGGTTGAAGTCCCCAATGTTAGAAAATCAGTATGGGTGGTTTTCAAGGACAAACCCAAGTCCACTGCGAAGAGCTTCCGACAAAAACATACCAATTATAAAATGAGTTCATAGAACTTTCAGATAAGACGAAGTGCATTGGAATCATTCTGTATTAAAGATTCGACTTCTGCCGTTATGTGGATTATGTGCTATCAAAGGGCAAAACGATGAACTTTGGCTGCCAAAAACAAGGAGGGCTTTCTTCGGAGGTAAAATTGCTAATATTCAAGCAAGTGATTCCACCTATCATCATCCACTCATTTGCAGCATTGACAGACAAATCGTCAGCCCAAATGGAAAGGATTAGAATGTGGGAGAGAAATGCGTAGAAATGAGACCAACACTGGATAGCAATGGAATTTATAGATGTCCGGCCAATAGCAAACCGATGACATTAACTAGATCGATGGCTGCATAATGAAATGTGCCCTTAACTTCCCGGAAAGGTATCAGCTTTTGGAAAATACAAGCAAGCGATCCCACCCATCATCCACCCATTTGCAGCATTGGCAGACATATCGTCAGCCCAAATGGAAAGGAATAAAATGTGGTAGAGGAATATATTGGCATTATGCGTAGGAATGAGACCAACAATGGAATTTATAGACGTCCGGCTAAAAGGAACATCTACAATGCAACTGAGGACTTCAAACAGATCGATGTCTGTATGATTAACTATGCCCTAAACTTCCTGGAAAGGAGCCAGCTTTTGGAAAGCGGGATAGTGGAACAATACCTACAGTGCAACGAAGAACTCCACTCCATACTTAGAAGGAAACACCTTTCCCTACCTGCAGCTTTGCTGAAGCTGCGATACAGTGAAATCCTATATAATGATGATTACCGGCTGATGTACTACCAGCGGAGGTACCACATATTTGACGCCGATATTTAGCCTGTATATAAGAATTGTAGATAGTTATAGTTGTAAGATTACATTTTAAGGTAGTTTTAAGATAATTTAAGTTTGGGAGGGTAAAGGTAACCAGGAAGCTCTATACAGAGCTGTGTTACAATCTGATCAATGACAATAGAGTAACGAGATCTATAATAAACAAAATTATGGAATTAAAAACTGGATCCACTTCTGCAAAATAAAATAATAGAGGATGGAATAACGCGTTCATAACCGTAAAACTCTGGGCTACGATGTTATCGTCGACAGCAATACATCCATCAAGCTGAGTAAAAAGATTCATAAAGAGGTCAAAGATTCGGTCAACCATAAACTTTTTATGAGTCACCTACAAAAATTGAAGTTCGCACCCGACGCGGGCGTATAAAAGTTAGGTTTGTCAGGATGAACGACCCGCCTCAACACTCTTCAAGACACTGTTTCTAAAGAAGTGGGATGTTTCCAACAGGGAGGAGAAGGATTATGGGACTTAAAGTGTGGAAGGCAAGTCTGGACAAGATCAACGGTAAGGTTACAGAATGCAAGTGTTACATGTGTTACAAGGCAATGTCTGTTTAGATGTGGGAGAAGATACTGCATGTGAAGAAGTTGAAAGTTTGCACAGGAAGGAGAACTAAGGTGGGACTCTAGGAATAAACAGATATTCCATGGCAAGCCTGGCATAGATCAAGGGTAAGGCACGTATTACTCTTACGCTATCTTCATCACAATTGGGAAGGCGAGGATTAGAGAGGTAATGTTTTACTTTTTTTCACATTTTAACCACTGTCTACCTCCCCAAAACTTTTACAAAAATCTGACAAGCAACAAAAACAAAGAAGCGAAAGAAAATCAGCATTCAAACATTTTTTGCATTCACATGTCGATGTCGACGACAAAAAAAAATCGTAAAAAAAATTCCGACATAATAGACTTCTTGTACACTTGACACACACACAGAGGCGGGGCGACGGTGGCGGCTACATAAAAACAAAGGTGGAGATGAAGAAAATTAACCAAAATGAAGGAATGAATATATTGCAAACGATTATGTGACGACAGGCAGGCAGACAGACAGATGAACAAGACGAAGAAGCAGAAGCACAGAGCTGCTACGATAATAATATTGGCAAGTATTTCTGCTTCTTGGACGGACCTGCCTTGGGGTTTGGTTGGCTGTTGTTTGACAGCAAATAAATTTTTTTTTCTGGCGGAAGGGGGCAAACATCAGCCAGCAATTCAAACAAAAAAGTAAATTCTGTTTATTATTTTTGTTGTTGTAGTTAATAGCTTTTGCAGTTGTTGTTGTTGGTATTTCATTGCTTGTTTCGTCGTTGTCGCCGTAGCTGAGACGTTGTTATGCGCAACGCGTACTTATGCAAATTTGCAAATGAATAAAAATCAGCAACCGCGACAAGACAAACAGCAACAACAAAAGTGACAATGCGACATGCTATGTGGAGGAAAAGAAGAAGGGCAGAATTGAACCTCAGGGAAAAAACTCGAACATACTTTGAGGAGGGAAGAGCTCTAGCTTCAAACTTTTTTGTGAGGTTGTTAATGAACGGGACGGACGGACAAGCCAGCCAGCTAAGGGAATGAAATGATGATTGCCGGAATCGTACCCGGCCAGCAACTGACCATCGAAGATGGCAGGCAAATATTCCCCCCGACCTAAGAAAAAAATCTAAATGAAAAGAAGCAAGACCAGATATTAACACAATAAGGCCGAATCAGAGGAGGTAGGTTAGCAAAGATAGAACATGGGGGAAGGATGGTCGGTTCAGGCAAGTAAAGTGTAAAAGCATCGATAATTAATGGTGGTGGTTCCAAATGAAGGAAGAGTTATTTTTATAAATTAACTGAACTTAAAATTAACTATTTAACCTGTGTGGAAGACCTTACAGGTATGGGCCCATGGCGTGGACTTTTTTTAAAGATATTTTAGGGACTTTAGTAGAATCGGGAATTACTTTAAAATATTTCTAGGGAGCTCAATAAAAGCGCGGATTAAAAAAAATCTGGAACTTCGAAATCGGCAATTTTTAGTGAACTTTAAAATCCGCAATTCAAGCTGATTTAAACATTAAAATATTTTTCGCGAGCTTTGAAATTCGTAATTCAAGCTTAGGGGACCTGTGAAATGTCTTAGAGGCGTGTATTTTTAAAAATATTTCTATGGAACATCTAAATCCGCATTTTCAAGCCGTAGGGAGCCTGCCGAAATGTAAGTCCCTCTCCAAAATGTAAGCCACTGTGTGAAGATGTGATAACATCGTTTTAATATTTTTTTTCATTGCTACCATGACGACACTGAAGTTAAACGAGGACAAGGAGGAAACGATGGTCTCCGTTCTTCTGACCGGTTGGTTGGTCTTTGGTCAAGTTTTTTTAAACGAAATGCCACAATAAGAGCCACTACGTGAATTGTGTTTTTTTGTGCTGTTGTTTGATGCAATCATTTAGGTCTTCGACTGCTGTTCAGAGCATAGCTAGCCAGCGGCCAGTTAACCTGCCGCAAGGCAATGCAGTATTATGTGCAAAAGAGAAACCAGCCGACATACATACTTTGTGGGCGTGCTTCGTACAAAAAATATACCCAGCAAACTAAATTTTTCGTAAAGAAAAAAATATATAGAACACATATACGAATTTCTTACGACTTTTGTCACTTTTGTTTATTTTCTGAAGAAAATAAAATTTAAAATTGCTTTTACAAATTGATTTGTATTTGCACATTGTAAACATGCTTCGTACAAGAAAAATATACCCAACAAACTAAATGTTTTGTAAAGAAAAAGTTTATAGAACACACATACGAATTTCTTACGATTCTTGTCAGAATAGTCTGGAGAAGTAAATTCCAAAAATTCGTTTAAAATTTTGATTTGTAAAAATCAGAAGACATAAAAACTACATCAATTCACTAAAAATGATGTGAAGAAGACAAATTTTCGCTCTGAAAAGTTTTTCGAATTTCTTCCGATTTCGTTCCGACATGTCTGAAGAAACTAAAAAATCTCATAAATTAGAAACTTCGATTTTTTTTAATAAAATTCAACTTTCATTTCAATATTGAAACAACATCGTAATCGATTTTTGTTCAAATTCCATTCGAAATAGTTGATACATTGTTGAAATCTCTGACATTTGCTTTGTTGGGTGGGTATGCATGCTTGGCTATATTTAAATTGCCGAGTATATTTTTGGCATGCACACATATTGAGAAGAAAAAGAAAAAAAATCGGCATATGGCAAATTGAACGCAAGAGCCAAGAGTTATTTATCAGTAGCTAGTCGACGAAAAAGTGCATCGATACTCAAAAAACAAGCAGAAACATAACCAAATGAAAATATTAAGGTGGGATCAATGATGAAAAAAATTCTGAGGATGAGCATTTTTTTGAAAGATATTTTTCTAGAACCTAAATGTGTCTTGGAGGCCCATATACGGCGTTGATCCAAAGAACCAAAAGAATATTGTTTAAGGACCTAAACAAGGGGACCTGAGCAATGCGTGAATTTTTTAAGAATATTTTTTGGGGACCTAAGCTTGGCGGTGACTTTTTAAAGAATATTTTTTTGGAATCTAAACTTCGAGTGGTCTTTTTAAAGGATATTTTTTTCACGAATTACAATTGGTGAGGGTTAAAGTTGGGGATTTTCTAAAATAGTATTTTTTAGAGGACTATTCAAGGAGTGGATTTCTTAAAGAATATTTTCAAAGGACTACTCGAGGCGAGGATTTCTCAAAGATGATTTGTTCATGGATATTTGAATATCCATATATTTTTCAGAGGGTTATTCGAGGCATGGATTTTTTAAAGAAAGAAAGAATAAGGGTCTCTGAGAGGTGTGGAGTTTTAAAGAATATATTTTCAAGGGTCTCTCAAAGGCGTGGATTTTTCAATGAATATATTTCCAATGGTCTCTCAAAGGCGTGAATTTTTAAAGGTCGGTTGTAGGCCTGACTTTTTTATAAACTATTATAGGCCTTCATTTTTTAAAGTTATTTTAGAGGAACGGAATTTGAAAGGTCTATTAGAAGCCTGGATTTTTTAAAGGTCTACTAGATGCCTGAATTTTTAATGGTCATTAAATGTCAATAAAAGGCTTCGATTTTGAAAGATATTTCAGTGGAGTGGATTTGAGTGAAGCATTTATAGAGGCCATGATTTTAAAAGAAGTATTCGAGGCCAGAATTTTGTAGGGTATTTTGGAGGAGTGAAGTTTTTGAAAGGCTTCAATTTTGAAAGATACTTCAGAGGAGTGGATTTTTTGAGGCATTTATAGAGGCCTTGATTTTAAAAGAACTATTCGAGGCCAGGATTTTTTAGGGTATTTTGGAGGAGTGGAATTTTGGATGGATTGGATTTTTAAAGGCTTGCCTTTTTTAAAAGGTCTATTAGTGTTATGGATGTTTAACGGGTCTATGAGATGATTGGATTTTTTTGAAAGTCTTCTACAGGCCTAGATGTTTAAAGGTCTTTTGCAGAAGGGGATGTTTGTAGTTCTATTCGAAGCTTATATTTTTTAAAGGACTTTTAGAGCAGTGAGTTTTATTTGTCTATTATAGGAGGATTGGATTTTTAAACGTCTTTTACAGGCCTAGATTTTTAAAGGTATTTTAGATGAGGGAATGTTTGTAGTTATATTCGAAGCTTATATTTTTTAACGGTCTTTTAGAGGAGTGATTTTTATTACATGTCTATTAGAGACCTGGATGTTTAAAGGAGGATTTGATTTTTTAAAAGTCTTTTACAGGCCTAGATTTTTCAAGGTCTTTAGTGTAGTTCTATTCGAAGCTTATATTTTTTTAAAGGACTTTGAAAGGAGTGATTTTTTTTATATCTATTAAAGGCCTGGATGTTTAAAGGAGTATTATGGATAATAATAACAGACCTCGATATTTAAAGGTCTTTTCGAGGTTTTTTTTGAGGACTGTATTTTGTAAAGGCCCACATTTTTTGGGATGTCTTTTAGAGGCCTCGAGTTTAAAATGTTTTTTAGACGAGTGGATTTTTATAGGTCTATTCGAGACCTGGATTTTTTCGAAGCTCTAGTTGAGGATTCGGTTCTTTAAACAAAATATTGGAAACCTGCAGGTTTTAAAAGTCTATTATCGGCGCTAATTTTTAAAAGTTGTTTAGAGGTATAAATTAAAAAAAAGGCCTATTAGAGGCCTGGATTTTTATGGTGTTTTATAGGAGGGGATTTTTAAGGGCTATTCGACTATTAAGGACTACTTTTGTTCTTTTAGAAGTCTTTATTTTTTTCAAGTGTCTATCAAAGGCGTGGATTTTTTTTAAGAATTTAAGGGTCTTTCAAATATGTGGATTTTTAAGAATATAATCCAGGGGTCTGTTGAAGGCGTGGATTTTTCAAAACTATTTTTTAAGGGTCTATCAAAGGCGTGGATTTTTTTAAGAATTTTTTTTAGGGCCTTTCAAAGTCGTCGATTTTTTTAGGACTTTTTTCAAGGGTCTTTCAAAGGCGTAGATTTTTTAAAGACTAGCTTAGGTTTATATATCACAGAACTGGTGATTTCCAAATAATTGCAATTGAATACTGAAGCTTAGTAGTGTCTTGGTCTTTATTCGTGTTTATTGATCTGACAATTCGTTGTTGTATTCTTAGGCTTTCTAATGTATATCTTTTGTTTTCGATTTCCATATTTTTTTTAATTAGACGAATTCGAAGTCAGCAGATTTTATTTTTGTTTTCATATTCGGAAAAAAATGTTCCTGAAAAAAGTTTTAAATTTTAAAGCAAAAATATTTCCTTTTAAATAAATATTTAACCACCCACCCTAATACACCATTGGCATGCATGCAAGATTTCATCACAAAAAGCTCAAAACAAAAAAATATGAAATAATAAAAAGGAGGAGGATGATGATATGGCCTCCTCTTTTTTGTTTTACATTTCGATTGGTGATAGTGAAGAATGATGGCACATGAGGGTGAGGATGATGATGATGATGTCAGGCCAAACACAGTGTGTATCGACACAACCATCTCTTCGCACAATTTTATAATCCTCGACAACAACAGGCGGTAGTCAGTCATCATTGGGCGCGAGGGGAAAGCTCCCAGCATAACGCTGGTGGGATCAACGCCAGAATTTTGTTGCAATTATCAGTTTAATAATGAACTGATTGCCAGTGATGATGGCAGACATTCGACGAAGTGGGAGAAAAAAATCAAAAGCGAGGGTGAACATTTATTATTAAAGCGCCAGCCAGCCATCCAACCATCCATCCATTCAGGCACACAGACAGGCCGTCTGTCCGCCAGATAATTTTAATCAATTTTTCTCTTTCTACTGCCACTGCTCCCCTCCATTTTTGCTATGAAAATATTTTTTGTTGTTGTTTTAAATTGAATTTCTGTTGCAATTTATGTTTAATTTTTATTTATGGCCTTATAAAATGCTTGAAATATTTTGAGGGGGGCTGAGAGAGAGAGAGAGGGAGCGAAAGAGCGGTTAAATAAATGATAGCACAGATAGATGATATCCAATGTGGAAAGTGAATGGATGGTTGACTGGCTGGTTGGGTTGGTTTGAATTGGATTGCTCGTTTGCTTGATGATTGCCGGTATCATCAGAGGCAGACAGACAGACAGACATCCGACCATCATCATCATCACCCTCCACACACACATACTCGCACATCGAACGATAATCAGATCAAAGTAATAATTTAATATAAATAATTATTGTGGATGTGATTTCAATACCCAGCAGCAGCAGCAACAACAACAACAAAAACCATCTGTCTGGTGTTAATGTGTAATTTGTTTATGGGCTAATATTTTTTTTAAAAAAAGGGGTTATTTTAAATGATGAGGGAAGGAAAGTGAGATAGATGAGTATTTAAAAATGAAAATATGTTTTCAGAACCCAATAAAAAAAGTGGTTTATTGAAGAGTAATTTTCAAGGACCTAAACAAGGTGTGGATTTTTTAAGAATAATTGTTGAGGTCCATGAGAGGAGTGGATTTGTCAAAAAATAATTTTTCATTGCCCATAAATGGCGTGGATTTTTTAAAGAATTTTTTTTCAGGACTTTTCCGGTGCGGATTTTTTAAAGAATATTTTTCAGGACTTTTCGGGTGCGGATTTTTTAAAGAATATTGTTCATGGGTCTGCCTAAGGGTCTATCAAAGGCGTGGATTTTTTATAAATAGTTTTTAAAAGCTCATATGAGGCGCGGATTTTTCAAAATATTAGGATTTTTTAAAAAAAATATTTTTCAAGGCCCACATGAGTCGTGAATATTTTTCAAAGAATATTTTTTCAAGTCCCATTTAAGGCGTGGATTTTTCAAAGAATATTTTTCAGAGGACAATTCGAGGCCTATTCGAGGCGTGGATTTTTCAAAGAATATTTTTCAGAGGACAATTCGAGGCCTATTCGAGGCGTGGATTTTTCAAAGAATATTTTTCAGAGGACAATTCGAGGCGTGGATTTTTCAAAGAATATTTTTCAGAGGACAATTCGAGGCGTGGATTTTTCAAAGAATATTTTTCAGAGGCCTATTCGAGGCGTGGATTTTTCAAAGAATATTCTTCAGAGGACAATTCGAGCCGTGGATTTTTCAAAGATTATTTTTCAGAGGACAATTCGGGGCGTGGATTTTTCAAAGAATATTTTTCAGAGGACAATTCGAGCCGTGGTTTTTTCAAAGATTATTTTTCAGAGGACAATTCGGGGCGTGGATTTTTCAAAGAATATTTTTCAGAGGACAATTCGAGGCGTGGATTTTTCAAAGAATATTTTTCAGAGGACAATTCGAGGCCTATTCGAGGCGTGGATTTTTCAAAGAATATTTTTCAGAGGCCTATTCGAGGCGTGGATTTAAAAAAAAAATAATCAGGGCTCTATTAGAGGCCTGCATTTTTTTAATGTATAAAAGAGTCCTTGCTTTAAAAAAAAAATATATATTTTCTTCAGGGACCTTAACATTGCTCTACTATAGGTCAGGATTTTTTAAAGGTATAAAAAAGGCCTGGATTAAAAAAATATTTTTCAGGCACCTAAACAAGACTCCAACAGAGGCCTTCATTTTTTTAAGGGTATATAAGGCCTGAATTTTTTTAAAATATTTTTTTCAGGGACCTCTAAAAGAGGCCTGCATTTTTTAAGCGTATATAAGGCCTGCATTAAAAAAAAATCAGGAACCTAAAAAAGGCTCTAATTGAGGATTGACTTTTTAAAGGTCTATAAAAGGCCTGGATTTTTTTAACCAATCTTTTTCTTTCAAGGTCCTAAACCAGGCTCTATTAGAGGCCTCCATTTTTAAAGGTTTAAAAGTGGTCTGGCTTTTTTAAAAATATTTTTCTGGGACCTAGACAAGGCTCTAGTAAAGGCTTGAATTTTGTAAAAGGTCTAAAAGAGGACTAAATTTTTTTAAATTTCTATAAATGGCCTTGGGTTTTAAAGGTCTATTAGAGGCCTAGATTTTGAAAGGCCTCAAGAGGCCTTGATTTTTCAAAGGTATATTAGAGGACTACTAAATGCCTGAATTTTGTAAACGGGTTATAAGAGGTCTAGATTTTTAAAGCTATTTTAGAGTCCTGTGTTTTTAATGGTCTATTAGAGAACCAGGGTCTATTAGATGACTAGATTTATAAAAGGTCTATAAAAGACCTGGATAAAGTCTGTTGGAGGTCTGATTTTTTGAAAGCCTATTAGAGGCCGCAATCTTTTAAGGTCTTTTGGAGGAGTGGATTTTTAAAGGCTTATTACAGGAGTGTTGTTTTTAAAGATTCTTTAGATGTCTTGGTTTTAAATTAGAACTAGTGGTTTTAAATGTCTATTAGAAGCTTGGAGTTCTTAATGGCCTTTAAAATAAAATAGTGAATTTTTTAAGACCTATATTTCTTGAAGGTCTATCGAATCCTATTACAGGAATATATTATTTAAAGGTCTATAAGAGACCTGGAATTTTTCAAACGTTCTGCATTTATTTAAAGGGCGTTTAGATGTGTCGATTTTCTAAGGACATATTAGAGACATGGATTTTGTATACATTTGTTTTAATGGCATATTAGAAGAAGGGGATTTTAGGCTTCCAAAAGATCTGATAATTATTTAAATGGCTACCAGATTTTTCTGAGCGCAATAGAGACATTTTTTATACAAAATTTCTTTGAAATGCTGTTCCAAATCCACAACTTCTCCCACCCCACCCTAATGTTCTCCTTCCTACCCAAATAAAAAAATAACATCTCTATTCTATGGTCGATGCCAAAAAGAAGAAGAAGAAGAAGAAGAAGAAGAAGAAGAAAAATATCCATTGTAAATGTCAGCAAATGACAATTGTATCCGGATAGTGATTATATGGACGAATAACTTCGAAACAAGAAGAACACAAAAAACCCTCCTGAAACAAAAACGACTACTCCAAGAAGTGGAAGGGAGGAGCAAATTTTTGTTCGTGTTCCTGTTTTGTCATTTTTGGCCTTTTGCCGAAAACTGCAAACAAAAAAAAAAAAAAAATTGAGTGCTATTACACCAAAAATGTCAGTGAACATTTCTACACTACATGCCAGGCCAGACCATCACCAGGCAAAGGCCCATGGTTCCCCCGCCAACAAAAAAATAGTAGAGGGCATAGTAGAAGACTAACGCAATGCTGCCGGTATATCGAGTCGATTGGAACGAGAATGATGACGATGAAGAAGAATACGATACTCTGCGTTGCGATAGGCAATCAACATGCAACCACAACACAATCAACCACAATGGGGCAACACAAAACACGACAACAACAACAACAACAACAACAAAAAGGGAAGCCAACAGCCAGCCAAGCCGTCATTCAAAGTGGCTGCCTGGCTGGCTGACTGGTAGTCAAACTATTTGTTAGTCAGATTTGTACTACATGGGCATAGCTAGTCAGCCAGCCAGCCAGTCAGTTAGTTCTCAATTCAATGAACACAATACGCCGAATGAATTGTAAAGACCCCAGGCCGGGCGGGCAGCAATCTAACAAATCCATGTAGAAAACAACCGACAACAACAAATACAGCCCTCGTTGAGCACAATGGATGTTTGTGAGGGGGGACAGAACAGAAAAAAAAAATATTTGAAAATGCAAAAAATTAGAGATTGAGGTTTCGATTCTAGGTACAGAAAATCCAAGGTACCCTATGCGATAAAAATTTTCGGAAGACTAGTTTTTGAAAAGGTAGGACATGCAAGTTTGCCTGCGTCTAAAGCAGGCATGCTCGGCCATATACGCTACCGTAACTGAGGGTCGATGGGTAAACACATTTTCTCTTTCTCTCTCTTTACGTCAGTCGTTTTTAGTGGTGAATTCTCAGTTACGCTCGCACACACTTGCTCTCAATTTAATTTTGCCCAACACTGGTCTAAAGTCAGTAGGTACTCTTCTACCAAGATTAAAAAGTCGAGGATCCGGATATATTCTCATTCTATCGAAAAGCCAAAGTAAAGTAGCCATATTATAGTCAATTGTTCCAAAAAACCGTAAATTGTATATTAATTTCGAAGTGAAAAGCGAACAGTTTTTTTAATCAAATCAGAGTAATATAGCTCAACATACATAAAATTGTTGAAAAATCCGATTCAATCCCAGTTTTCTGTTACAACAATATCACGTAAAAAAATTGGTATATGACATCTTTTAATGTTTTTTTACCAAATCGAAGAAAAAATCGCCTAATGTACTCTACTTTAAAAAAACCGTCTCAAACCCGGTTCTTTGTGCCCGCAATATCACATGAAATTATTGTGATTCGACCTGTTGAAACGTTTTTATCAATAAACCGAATATTACCATAACACTTCAAATAAATGCAATATAACCGGTACGAACCCGAGTTTTGTACCACAATATTCAACTAATTTTATTTATTTATTTTTTTTTTTTTTGACAAAAAAAGTCGATAATTTTTTTATTTTTTATTTAATAACCGGTTCGGAGCCGGTTTTTTATTGCCACTATATACCATAAAATTACGAGAATGCGACCCGTTGAAACGTATCTATCGAAAAACACCGTAAAATCGCCACTGTACTTGTATTTTTTTCAAGGTAATCGGTTCGTAACCGGGTTTTTGTATCCACAAAATCGAGTAAAACGATTGGCACAAAATTCACCTCATTTTAAGACTTCTATAACAAAAAACTTTCGATCAAATTAAAGTTAATTTGTTTATTTTTTTAATAGCCGGTTCGGATGCGGTTTTTAATTGCCACTTTATAACATAACATTACGAGAATGCGGCCCGTTGAAACGTATCTATCGAAAAAACGCAGTAAAATCGCCACTTCACTTGTATTTGTTTCAAAGTAACCGGTTCGAATCCGGATTTTTGTATCCACAATATTGGGTAAAACGATTGATACAATATTCATATTCATCATTTAAGGCTTCCCAAAAAAAGTTCGATCCGATGTCACTTATTTTCCGAAATTATAGTCGAAATCCGGTTATAACCGGATCGAAACCGGATTTTTTTACCCGCAATATAAAGTACCACTGTTAACACAATATTAATACTTATGAAAATTATCGATCATGGTATATAACTTCTGTTACGAAGTTATAGTCGGAAAACCGGGATTAATCCTCAAATCCCGAAATTGGTTCTTTTTCAAGTTCTCACCTCGAATTAAGAAAAAATCCGGTGAATTAAAACAAAATATTAGGTAACTTTTTCTTTGAACCGGTTACAGTTGAATATCCGGTTTTAACCCTCAAAACCCTTCTTTTATAGGTTTTGCCTTTTCCAGTTCCAACGTGGAGTTTTTAGTATTTAAAACCTATAGTCGAGTAAAAGATTTGGCCACAAGATCGGGTTATAATACGGTTTTATAGCCGTAATTGATAAAAAATGAATTTTCAATAATCGGGTTAAAAATTAAAGCGGTAAATTTAAAAAATCAGGTATTTGTTTCTAAGAACCGTTTATAATGCGTTTTTTTTAGTCGAACATCCGGTTCAGTTAGCCGAGAAAATAATTGTGAGCTCTGACAATTAACAAAAAAAATCTAGTAAATTTTACTAAGAACCGGTTGTAATACATTTTTATCCTGTTACAATTCGGTTTTTTTTCTTAGAACCGGTTATAATTCCGTTTTTATAGTCCAACATCTGGTTCTCTGAGCCGGGTAAATAATTGTGGTAAAATATATATCCGAACATTTAAAAAAAATTGGGTAAATTCTACTATGAACCGGTTATAATACGGTTTGTACCGTTTACAATTCTGTTTTCGGTAGCCGGTTAAATAATTATCGTAAAAATAAATAGTTTCGTTTTTTTAAACCAGATGCTCTTTTTACTAAGAAGTATTGGTCCTATATCACAAATCCTTTGACAACCCCAATATACCGTTTAATAAGCAGCAGGGCACAAAATCGAAATGACAGGAGACCCTCCTAACACACGCATCCAATAGAGACAGTAAAAGAGAATGTAATGTAGTACTTGTTGTTGTTGCTGTTATTATGTGTATAAAAGCAGCTTTGGCAAAATAAACCGCACACTGTTAATACTTGTCGACTCAATGACGAGGAGAACGCCAGGCCAAACTGTGCATGCCATGCCAGCCATCCCCACCTCTTACACACAATACACAAATCGATGTGACTGACTGACGACTGTGGCAAAAAATTTGCAAAACGATGCAAAATACACACATGGCAAAAAAAAATCGGAGCTATGAAATACCAAATTGTGAATTGGCAAAAAAAAAAAAAATGAATTTGTACACAATGGTTGTTGATATACACACACACGAACGCACATATGCATGCAGCACTCACTCCCATAGAGATGCAAAGAAGATTGCACATGAATAAGCAATGCAACAGCAATGGCACTCACAGAGGAAAAACAAAACAACAAGAGTAGCCCCCCAAAAACCCAAACACACACTTGCATGCACATGAATAACCAATGCAACAGCAATGGCACTCACAGAGAAAAAACAAAACAACAAGAGTAGCCCCCCCAAAAAACCAAGCACACACTCGCATGCACACAGTCGGCACATAACCAACCATACGAATACTTCTTTCTTTTTGGCACAGCCGAAAAAAAGTTATATGTACGAATTTGTTGTTGTTGATACTGTTCGTAGGTTCTTTGTTGTTGTTTCTGTGAACAACGACGAGTAGCTCAACACACTACTAAGCTGATGGATATTTCCATGACGAAGAGATGCACAAACACACACAGCAGCGCAGCATCATTATTAACATCGTGATAATCATCGTTGTCGTTCGTCATAATGATGTTGTTTGTACTCCACACACATAACGAGGGGGGTCGTGTACACCACCACTCTTTCTCTTTTCTATGTTTATTTGTAGTTGGTTGGGTTGTTGTTATTACACAGAGTGAAAGAGTACTAAAGTCTCCCCAAATGTAAAAAAAAAAAAATACACAACCATCATCATCACCGTCGTGTGATACCTCGTCGTTGTTTTTGTTGTTGTTGCTGTTACAGTACTCAGTGCTCGTCGTCAGAGTCATAACATAACACACGACATGACATGAAACGTAAATGGGTTTATTTGCCGTTTGTTGTTGGTTTTTTTTTTGCTTGATTTTGTTGTTGTTATTTATTCATCAACAGCAGTCCATCCAGCAGTTCACTTTTTGCCAGTCAGCGCTAGCTATCCAAAATGCTGGCTGACTGACTGGTTGTTTGGCTGGTTGGGCCAGGCAAGGCAGGGCAGGCCAATACAAAGTAAATGTCCATTTGTCAGGTTTTTTTTTGTTATTTTATTGCTTTTTTTATTATTTTTCGGTGGTCTATCCACAATTCTTTCATCAAATTTGGCACATACGGAATATAAAATAATAATAAAACGGCAAATAATGCAAACATCGGCGGCATACACAGTATCAATGATTTCCAAACAATAAATAAATAAATATTTGCTTTTTATTGTGATTTATTTTGTTGTTGTTGTTATTTTTGTATTTTTATTTGCTTTGCTTTTTTTTGTTTTGTTGTATTTTTTTTATTTAGTGACTAAATAATCATAATATTAAATTGCACATACGCAGCAAATAATTTGCACACAAACCAACCGACACACACACTCACGAGATGGCTCGGGAAATAAAAAATAAATAAACGTAGCCTGCTGCGACAGACAAATCGTGTTTTGAACGCCGTTGTTTTACACACACTCTCACTCAACACACACGGCGGCAGCGTATGAAGAAACGTGAATTGTGATTTTTTTTTTGGGGGTTTGAATGCAAACTTTGATATCCCGTGACAAGAAAATACGCTGAATAATAATAACAAAATACGATGGGGCACAGCATATGACACGAATTGGCAGGCAGATGACAAACCGAGCGCGAGTGGATTGGCAAACAAATCAATTTGACAAGCCAAAACTAACGAAGAAACACACGGTCAGATTTAGACGGTCACACAGATTTACAAACGTCAGACGGACGACCGAACGTCAAATTCCTGGTGTAGCGTACCGCGTACCCGTTTTATTTTTTTGTAGTTGTCGAGTTATGTAAAGCGACGTTGTTGTATTTTGTAGTGAATTCCCAAATACGTTAAACGGACTAATAACGACACTGTATTTATGTTTGTAGGTATTTATGTCCGTATGTAACACGTACGCGCGTTAGCCACCAAAGGGAAAAAAGCTCCAGTTGCTTTCATATCACGATACACTCTGAATCCGTAAGATTTTGCTAAGCACTCGACAACCCAACAACTTTGATTTTGAACAACACACAAAAAAGATACACCGAGTGAGAGAGTGAAAGAGAGCACAAGAGAGAGAGGAATTGTGTGAATTGTACTCAGATATATGTTGTTTGAGCTCAGTTATTGTTATAATAGGGTTGCCAAATATAGGAAAATGTAAACAATGAAGTATTTGTGGGGAAATCAAGTCAATTTTGATAAAAATGGAAAATAGCGATGGAAAATTGAATATTTCGCAATTAAAATAAATATAAATAATAAAATAATATATCGTTCGAATTTTTTATTAAAAAATAAATTATTAAAAATACAAAATTAAAATATTTTAAATAACGTAAATAATTAGTAAATTCGAATTTTTGTCTAAATACATTATTGACGGGTATTCTGTTCAAGATAAACTGGGAGGCAGATTTTTGGTATATAGACAACCTATATAATGTTTTATATCTAGACCTATTATACGGATTTCAAAATGTTAAAGATCCTTTTTTGTCTTTCCTCTTCAATATAAGAGACGAAATTTGGTTTCACCGACAAGTGATCGATTATCCAATGCTAAATGCACCTAAACGTGCTGAAATCGCAGAGAAATATCTGGAAAAGAAATGTATCCCAGAAACAATTCGAAGAATGAAAACCCATTCCTAAATCGCAAAAACTGGAAAATCTAATTGAAATTAAGGAACACAAAAAAAAATAATTTTGCGTTATGGAAATCGGTTATAAAATCCCTAAAATATCAAATATTGAGGGAGATAACGTTATATGGGGGATATACGAAAAAGTGGAGCGATATTCATCATTTTTTGTAGGAAGGTGTGTCATCCAATGCGATCCCAAAATATTAAAATTTTTCCAATTCGGTAGAAGCGCTTGTCGGAAATCCTCGAAATATCACAAAATAGAGGTAACATTGTATGGGGACTATGGAAATATTTGAACCGATATTGATAATTTTTGGTAGGAAGATGTGTCATCCAATGATAATCCAAACTACCAAAATTGAGCCAAATCGTTTGAAAATTGTGTCGAAATCCCCCCAAAAAATTGTGTCGAAATCCCACCATAACGTGGATCGATTTTGATAATTTTTAGTAGGAAGATGTGTCATCCAATGAGAACCCAAACTACCAAATTTGAGCCAAATCGGTTGAAAAATGCCCCCGGAAATCCCCAAAATACCACAAATTAAAGGTACCATTGCATCGGGGCATATACCAAAACTTGGATCGATTTCGATAATTTTTAGTATTAAGATTTGTCATCCAATGAGAACTCAAAATACAAAAGTACGGCCGATTTGGTTGGAAAACGCGCACTAAAATCCGAAATATTCTAAGTTCCGAAATGTTAGCTACCCTAAAAAAATTTGAACCGATTTTTATAATTGATAATTTGAATGTTTAGTTCAATATGAACCCAAAATACTCATCCAATGAGAACCCAAAATTTCACATTTACAGCCGAATTGGTTGAAAAACGCCCCTCAAAATACGATATATTCAAATATCCTAAAAATTAAACCGATTTTGATAATTCGATATATTCCGAAATGGTAGCTATCCTAAAAATAAAATCGATTTTGATAAATAATCAATAATAACCCAAAATATCCAATATCGCTTTTTTAAAAAAATTGTTATTTTTGCTGGTGAAAGCAAATTAATTTTTTTTTTGGTCGCATATCGAATAAAGCCGTGCACCCTACGCTCACAATTCCGACCGTAAAGCACGATGAAGACTCTGTAATGTTATGAGGGCTGTTTTATCGCTGCGGTAGTAAGAAATCTCGTTTTTATAGAAGTAATTATGGACTCGCCTATGTTTTTTGTAAAATTAAAAAAAAAAAAATAATAAGGAAAAAAATTTTTATAAACCATACTACATGGGCAACCCTGTTAATTTGTTATGCTCTCTCTCTCTCTCTCTTCCGTTTTCTCCCCAATAATACAAAACAAAACAATAACATGTACCACCAACAAAGTAGTGGTAGTCGACGACGGCGACCAAACAAAAGCCGTATGCAATAATGAATTGTCAAGGGGTGGGGGCTGAGGTGGAGAGAGAGGGGAGTTTGGAATGTTGTGAGTTATATGGCTGGCTCTCCACAAAGTGCCGTACGTACGTTGGCCATGTTTTTTGTGTGAGTAAATGGCAGTATTAAAATTTCAATTCATGCTTAAACAGCAGCCAAAGCAAAAAAATAATAAAAGGGAGACACACACACGGAGGCACTCGTATTCTCCAAAACAAAAAAAAAATCTCACACACAACAGAGAGAGAGAGATACAACTGTAATCCCCCCATCTGAAATGTAAAGAAAAGATTTGTTTTCTTTTTGATGTTGTTGTCATCGTTCCTTTACAAAAGAGAAGAGAAGCTAAAAAATCACAATAAATGTGGATGGTTGTTTGGCTCTTTTGGATACTTTTTGGAATGATTTGTTTTTATTTAGTGTTGCTGTTGTTATTGTTGTTGTTGGAGGGTTTTTTGGGGATTTCTTTTTTGTTGTTTTTGTTGCCTGCTGCTTTGTTTGCTTCATGGCTTGTGAACACAAATCTTTTGTGAAAAGAGGATAAGGAAAGTTTAGTAAAGTGCTGCTGTTTCTTTTTTTTGTGGAAAAAAGGAAATTGTAAGGAGCTGAAAAACAGCAGCAGCAACAACAAAAACATCGTTCAACAAAAGAGTAGTTTAATTTAAAATAGAATTGCATTGAATTCAAATAAGGGAAATATGGAGTGTATGGATAAAAAAAATCAACGCCGACGACCATGATGGCGATAAAGCAAGGAAGCAAAGTACAACAACAACAAAAAACCAAAGTATGTACTATATGTAGTTGTTGTTGTTGTAATGTGCCAACCGAACAGCCAGTAAAGCCATCCAAAAGAAAAATTCCAAAGAAATTTATGCTTTGGCTGAATTGAATGGACAAGGGTTTATGGATTTGTTGCTGTGCTTGGTTGGCTTGCTGGCTGGCTAGCTGGTGGGGGGCAAGCAAATAACAGCAGAAGCAGAAAAAAAAACTAATAAAAAACTAGGAAAAAAAGTACGTGAAGATTTTATTGAGGTTTATTTTTTTTGTTCGTTGGGTTACAAGCAAAAAACCACAAAGGCACGTAGAATTCAAACAAATATGAGGAGTTGCAGAGCAGAACTGAAATGGATGAATGGACGGACAGATAGAGAGATAGATAGAAAAAAGTGGAAAGAATTCCACAAAAGCTTACACACTCCATCATATCAGAGAAGCAGAATAAATGTGTAGGAATTTGTAGGGACAGACAGACAGCCGGATGACTTTGTGTGCAGCAACCAAAAGAGCTCAGGCCAGATGCCATGGGAGGGCTGCTACATATATTTTGGGACTATTTGATATTTTTGTGGTATTGCGGGGAATTTAAAAATAAACAAAAAAAATCATTAAAAACGACCGGGCCGAAATTATTATAGACTTTATCATCAAATAGATATTCTATCTAAACTCGATCGGTGTTTTTTATGGAAGCTATACCCAAAAATCGACCGATATTTGAAATTTTTTGACATCCTTTAAGGACTCAAAATATAAAATTTGAGCCACTTCAGTTGAAAACGTGACCAGAACTTCGAATAATGGTGTCATCTTTATATGGGGACTACCGCGAAACTGGGGTCAATATTAATCATTTTAGGTAAGGGCTTTTCTATCCTATGATAACGCACAATTCCAAATTTAAACCCATTTGGAAAATTAGAGGTACCATTGTATGGGGAGCTATATCAAAAAGTTGACTGATATTGATCATTTTTGGGGTGGAAGATGTGTCAACCAATGATAATCCAAATTACTAAATTATAGCCAATTCAGTTGAAAGGCGTACTCAAGATCCCCCAAATACCGAAAATAAGAGGTACCATTATATGGGGGCTATACCTTAAAGTGGTCCCTTATTAATCATTTTTGGTAGGTAGATGTGTGTTTTGAACCAAATCAGTTGAAAATCGGATCTGAAATCCTCAAAATACCGAAAATTAGAGGTACCATTGTATGGGGACTCTATCAAAAAATGGACCGATATTGATCATTTGTGGAAGGAAGATGTGTGATCCAATGAGAACCCTAAATACTAAATTTCTGCCAATTCGGTCGAAAAGTGTGTCGGAAATCCTCAAAATACCGAAAATTAGAGCTACCATTGCATGGGGACTATATCAAAAAGTGGACCCATATTGATCGTTTTTTTGTAGGAAGATCCCCAAAATATCGAATAATCGAGGTATCGTTATATGGGAGCTACCCTAAAAAGTGGACCAATTTTCATAATTTTTGGTATGGACTTTTTTTAACCTAAGGATACCCTAAAATACCAAATTTGCACCAATTCGGTTGAAAATCGGATCGGAAATTCCCAAAATATCAAAAATTTGAGGTAACATTGTATGGGGAGGTAGGTAGGCAGATGTGGCATCCAATGAGAACTCAAAATACCAAAAATCTGCCATTTCGGTCGAAAAGCATGCAGGAAATCCTCAAAATACCGAAAATTAGAGGTATCATTGTGTGGAGGCTATATTAAATAGTGAACCGATAATGATAATTTTTGGGTGGAAGGTGTGTCATCCAATAAGAACCCAAAATACCAAATTTCAGCCAATTCGATTAGAAAGCGTACTCAAGATCCCCAAAATACCGAATAATTGGGGTATCGTCACATGGGAGCTACCCTTAAATGTGGACCAAATTTCATAATTTTTGGTTTGAAGATTTTAAATCTAAGAAGAACATACAATATCAAATTACAGTCAATTTGATTGATAAACATTCCTAAAATCCTCAAAACATCGAAAATTAGAGGGAATCTTATATGGGAGCTATATTAAAAAGTGAACCGATTTTGATTATTTTTGGTAGGAAGATGTGGCATCCAATGAGAACCCAAAATATCCAATTATAGTCAATTTGGTTAAAAAACGTGTGTATAATCCTAAAAATTTGGAAATCGGGGGTACAGTTATGTGTGGGATATATGTAACAGTGGATTGATATTCTTAATTTTTGGTAAAAAGTTTTGCAATCAAATGCGTACCCAAAATACCAAATTACAAGCAATTCTGTTGAAAACTCCGCCTAAAATTCGGAATATTTGAGGATTCCGAAATGGTAGCTACCCTTAAACTTGGTCCAATATTGGTGATTTTTATTTGGAAGATTTGCTACCCTATGAGAACTCAAAATATCCAATTTGAGCCAAATCTGTTGAAAAAAGCGCCCAGAATTAGGAATATTCGAGGGTTATGAAATAGGGAGCAACCCTGAAATTTGTTGCAATTTTTTGTAAAAAGACTTGTAAGCCAAATGAGAACCCAAAATATGAAATTACAGGCAATTCAATTGAAAAACGATCCCAAAATACGGAATAATATTCTAGGGTTCCAAAATGGGGAGCTACCCTGAAACATAGTTCCATATTTATAATTTTTGGTAGAAATATTTTCAAACCCAATTATAATCCAAAATATAAAATTATAGCAAATTTGTTTCAAAAAATGTGCCTAAAATCGGGAATATTCGTGTGGTCCCAAAATGGTAGCTACCCTGAAACCTGGACCAATATTGATCATATTCAGTCGAGTCATTTTCTACCTAATGAGAACCCATAGCCCCAAGTTATAGGCAATTTGGTTGAAAAACGTGCCCAAAATCCGCAATATTCAAAGAGTTCCGAAATGGCAGCTACCCTGAATCTTGGGTCAATATTGATCATTTTTGATTGGGAGATTTTCTTCCCAATTAGAAGCCAAAATATGAAATTACAGCCAATTTGGTTAAAAATTATGCCCAAAATAACGAAATTCGGTAGGTACCCTTATGTTGGGTCTCCCATAAAAAGTGAACCAATATTGCTAATTTTTAGTACGACTTTTTTCTACCCAATGAGAACTTAAAATACCAAGTTACAGTCAATTTGCTTAAAAATGCATGCCAAAATCCCCAAAATTCCAAAATGTGTGAGGTACCGCTATATGGGGTCTAAATAAAAAGGTGGACCAATTTTTACCATTTGCAATAGCAAACATCCTGAAGAGGCTGTTAAAGGCTCAAAACCCCATATTTTTGTTAGGAGTCTCAATCGAAGTTGTATGGAACTGTTTTTACAACTGCTTCGGAGCCCATGGATACATTATAAATCAGGTCAGAAATATATGTAGCAGTCCTCGTTGTAACTATGGCTGGAGGAACCTCCCCCTCCATCTCACCATTCTCGTTACACTCCATCTCTACAATTCCAATATAATTTGATATTCAGCATAGGTATGGCTATCAAAAATACGACAACGACGACGACGAGTATGGCAAACATAACGAGAGAGATATTGGCAATACTAATGAAAAAAACGACAATAACAACACCACACACACAGGCCGGTCGGTCATATCATCATCATTGGTATGAATATGCAGTCACCATGCCATCATCATACCATTCCATACCATCATACCATGGTGTAGTAGCATGATATGCAGCAGCAGCAACCGAACTAAGTGCAGTAAATTCTGGTATGGCTATGGCAGGCATGCCAGTTCGGGCAGCCAGCCATCATTCCAATGCAGGCAATAACTCCACAAAACATAACTCCAGTGGAGTCCAACTGACAAACCGACAGACACACACATGCCATCACCGTCAGTACACACAGTTTGTGTGTCCGTCCACCAAGTCAAGTCAACTCAACTGAACTTCAACAACTCCATGTTTTAGAGGAGCAATAGCAAGCAAGCAAACCAATAATTCCTGTCCGTCCATGATCAACGTTGTATGTTGGCATGTTTGACTCTGTGTGCCTGTAGCCATTAAAACATAGCCATCAAAAAAGCGCATGCACACACACACACACACACTCCGACATACACACGTACACACTTTTATATGGCATTTATGCACTTCACATTATAATTTACTTATATCGAATAGAGTGGAGTCGAATCGAGTCAAGCCAAGCCAAGCCGGGCCATGCCAGCTAGGCTACCCCCGGTTATCCGAAAAACTAAAGAGGACTGGGCAGGCAGGCCAAACCAATGAATGTACAATCGAACATGTGAGCCAACACAGCGTACAAACGAACAACCGACCGACCGAATGTTGTTCCAAATGGATGGACCTTTGCAATGTGTGGCACTCAGTCAAGTCAGTTGTTGTTGTTGCTGTAGTTGTTGTTGTTGAAATGTATTCCCCACATACTTCATTGCATACCAACGAATCATCGAAGCATATATTCCTCTTCAACGGCATGCCAACACGAACAACAACAACAAGAAGCATACAATTTTCAGCAAATGATTTTTTTCATCTAGTCAGTCAGTTTTATGGTTCCAGCAATAAACAGAGGGTTGCCAACCAAAAACAACAATAAAAAATCAATTGGTAGTAAAAAGTAAAGATTTGGAAAATTTTGGTCGGTTTAAATTTTTGTTGGGAATATCTTAGAAAATTCCACAAAAATTAAATTTCCGAACAAAAAGCAAATACTTATGAATTGGTACCAAAAATTAGTAAGAACAAATTTTGGTCGATTTTGTTAATTTTTTCCCTCATTTTGTACGAAATTAATGTTTTTGAACCCAGAATGAGATAATAAATTTAAAATCACAAAATGTAGTAGAAATTAGGTTTGAATTTTAATTTTTGTCAATTTTGGGAATTTTTTAAGAAATCAACAAAATGGTCGCTTTTTTAAAATTTTGGTCAGTTTATACGAAATCAATTTTTTTTCTTTTTGAACACAGAATGAGATAATATATTTAAAATCACACAAAAAATAGTAGAAAATAGGTTTTATGACCAAAATCGTTAAATTTGGATTTTTTTAAGTAAAGATTTTGGTCGGTTTGAATTTTATTGGGGATTTCTTATAAAAACAAATGTAAATGTTCATAAAAATTCATTTTTCGACCAAAAAAGCAAATATTTATGAATTGGTATCAAAAATGTGTAAAAAAAATTGGTCGTTTTATTAAAAATTTGGTCATTTTGTACCAAATTAATTTATTTTTGAACCCACAGTAGTAGAAAATAGATTTAATGGCCAAAATTTTTAAATTTGGTATTTTTTAAAAAATGTAAAATTTTGGTCGGTTTGAATTTTATTGGGGATTTCTTATAAAAACAAATTTAAATGTTCATAAAACAGTCATTCAAAAAAGCAAATATTTATCAATCGGTACCAGAAATTTTATTAACCAAAATTGGTCGATTTTGTACCAAATCAAAATTCTTGAACCCAAAATTTAAATAAATGTTTTTTTTTTTTGCAATTTTAAGATTTTTGGTCATCTTTCATATTTGGGTCGAAATTAAAGTTTGATCGGATTTTATTATTTTTGGAGTTTCAAATTTCAACTTTTGGTCGAAATCAATGGTTATCCTTTTGGTTACCCTCTTTTCGTTTTCAGTTTTTTTTATTAAATTTATTTTGAGCAAAATCTAAATTTTTGTCGAAGTCCGAGTTTTGGTCGAAATTTAAGATATGTCAATATCAATCCCTTTTATATTTTTTCAAATTTTTGTTCAAATTCCAAATTAAGGTCGAAACTAAATTTAAATTTTAAGTTTTTGTTCAAATTAATTTTTTGTATCTTTTTTCAATTTAAATTATTTTTTAAATTTAAATTTGGTTATGTTCCAAATTTTGATCGAAACTAAAAAAAAAATCATTAACTTATTTTTTGTCAAAACATTAGCACCCTTTTAACACTAATCAATAGTTTTTTTTATAAAAACAACAAAAAGTAAATAAAAATGTTGAGCCTTTACCTTCCATTTTTTTTGGCTATTTATTCTATTTGGAAAACATTTAACTTTGAGTTAATATTTTCCGGCTATTTTCCATCACAAATTATTGATTGGCAACATTGTATCATTTCTACTACCCAATTATTGAGCATACGCCTCCTGCTCCTCTCACACATATTTCTATTGTTGCAATGCATGAAAAAAATATGTTTTCAATATTTGTATTAACGCCTTAAATTTGATCAATCAAGACACTAATATTTCCATTACAAAAAAAAACTAAGAATTTAATTTTTTTAGTGATTTTCCATTCCAAATTATTGATTGGCAACTCCGAAATTATTGTGCTCCCCACAATACTGCTTGTATTTTACTGAATGTATTTTTCAATAAAAAAAATATTTTTGGTGATTTTCCATCATCAATTATTGATTGACAATATTGTAAATATTCTACTCTCCCCAATGTACTTTCACTTCCTACTCCTCTCACTTACATCTCTCTTGTTTGATTTTTTTAATTTCCTTAACTCTTTCCATTTTCTTTTAATCATTCCATTATTTTTTCATTACTTTCACATGTTTATGATTTCGGTGATTTTCTCTTGCAAATTATTAATTGACAACATTGTAAATATTTTGTACTAACCAATTATTGTGCGCTTACACTACATCCCTCTCTTCTTCTCTCCACCAAACAGTCATTTGTAGCAATGCATGCATGCCAGCAAGCAAGCCAGCATGCATCAAAATATAATTCCATCATTACATATGCTCCAGTGCTCTTCATAATTTGTGTGTGTAATGTGTCCCCCTCTTTTGTTAAGTCCTCGTATTAAATGCACCACTCTCTGCAGTGGGGGACAAGCACACACTCCCGACGACGACAATGGCAACGACACGACCATGTTTGGCTCTTTCACACATTTGCACTATGGTGGCGAGAGTAGCAAAAAAAAAAAAAAAACACCACACAAAGTGCAATATAAATATGCAACGATGCGTGTTGTTGCTTGCTGTTGGCTTGCCTCTGTCTCTGTCACTACACAAACGAGGGTAATAATAATAACACGACGACGAGGAACGATAACAACTGCCAACCAACCAGGCAAACCTAGCCATCCAAGCCAAGCCATTACCTTATACACCAAATTTAACAGCTATAATAACAGCAAACCACTTACTTATTTAGTACCTGGTGAATTAAGGCAAATACAATAAATAAATAAATAAATACGAAAAATGCCATATAATCACTGCTAAAGCATCTAAATTAGCGGCAATCACACAACAGCAGCAGCAACAACAACAAAAACAACACCAACAAAACAAAAAAAACATTCACACATTACACACTTCACTCCACTTGAATGCGACAGCCGCAACAGCAAAGGAAGGCAGACAGGCATGCATAGTAGAGTAGAGACAAGTTAGCAAGCAAGAGCAAGCCGGGTGGTGAACGAGCAAAACAAAAAAAAAAAAAAAAGCAGCCATCATGTTCACACAAATAAGCCATCGTTGTCGTTGTTGCTGCTGTTATCGTCAGTCGGCTTGGTTAAGTAAAAGATCCAACCAAAACTGTTGTATAAACGACAGACGAACGACAAACAACGAGTGAGTTAGTCGTTTGGCAGAAACCGTCATTTGCACACAAAAACCAAAACAGCAACAAAAATAATAACAACAACAAAAGTAGAGGTACTCTCTCATCAACAAAAACAGCAACAGCGGCAAAAAGAGCTTGACTTGGTTTGGCTGGCTGGCTTGCCTGTTTGCAATTCAAGTCTCATAGACATTATCATATAGTTGTTGTTGTTGCTTTTTATATGTGTGTTGTACACAATAAACCCCCAGACTACTGTAGCGAATAGTAGTCGTCACTCATCGTAGTCGTCCCTCATCGTAGTCGTTGTCGTCGTTGCAGTTTCAAAGAAGAAGGAGGAGGAATAATCACACACCTAGTACACATTATCATGAACAAGCACAGCCGATGAACAAACGAACGAACATCAGAGCATCAACAGTAGAGGGAATTTTAACAACCCACCAACAATTCAAGACAACCATGCACAGGCAGGCAAACCAAAGTTAGTCGTTTCACAGTACAACGACAAAAAAAAAGCTCCATTGCCGAAAAGTTTTTACTACAAATAACTAAATATACAACGAATGAACAAACGAATGGTTGGACAGACGAGAGTAATCATCATCCACACAAATCCTGTAGCGTGTTCGTGTGTGTTTGAGTGTGCATTTAAAACCCATCCAATTGAAACTAACCAACCGAGCAAGCACTTCATGGCTTAAGTATACTTCTTCTCATGCTTGTAGTCACTTGAGGGCATCGTGGAAAAGTCAATGGAAGTGGGGGGAGTAGGTAAAGGACCACCATCTAGCCCAGAAGCAACAACGATGACGACGACAACGACAACAGCGTGTAATGTAAAGGAATGAATCAAAAGTAGCAGCTATATTCAACTTACTTAATATTCCTTATGTCCGTCCCGAACACAGCCATTTGTTTGTCCGTCCATGCACTAACCATCCTTTGCGACTTTGTTATAGTTGTTGTTGTTGCTGCTGTCGTATTGCAATAATAAAATACTTGAACAATCATTTTCTTCAACAAGAGTCCGTCCGCATACCCAAGTTAACAGCAATTTGAGCTTGGAAGAACGGAGGAGGAGGAGTAGTAGTGCTCTGTACTCTGATTGATACAGGTATGTACAAACTTGTTAAGTTCATGAGGCAGAGGGCTTCAACAAGAATTATGAGGGGAAATTTCTAAGCATTTTTAGAGACTACCATAACTCGTGGATTTTTTAAAAATATTTTTTAGAGTCTACAATTTTTTTAAGGGTCTACAATAAGAGGTGGATTTAAAAAAAAAAAATATTTATCAATGACTGCGATAAGGTGTGTTGGTTATGGTTTAGGACGCTAAGTGGTCTGGCAACATTTGTCTTGGGTTCAAATCCTAGCCGAGCTCAGTATTGACAATGTTTTGAGTTTTTGCTTGTTTGCCTGTTTCCCCTCTCTTTTTATTTGATTCTTAAACGTTTGGATACGCGTATAAAAAATCCGCATCTGTAGTGCGCATTTTACGCTTTCGAAAAAATATTCTTATATCTACATATTGATGCTTTCCTTATAAACTCAAAAGATGGGGTCCTTTGATTGTCGGGATGTGTTTCTCATTTTCACACTTAATTCTTTAACGCAATTTAAGCATAACAAATGACCTTCTTAAACGGCCTGTCACAATCCTCAATTTACGCCTCAACAAAAAAAGAAAAGATGTTCTCAAATTCTCACCCCGAAAAAACAACATGTATATCATCACCCTATTTTCCCTATAATTATCAAGGATATATTTTTTTCAAAACTGGAAACCACTTTAGCGTATTATTTAAAACAATAAACAACAAAAGGGTTGAAGAAACCCAATTCCTTTGTTTCTTATAAGATTGTATTGTTCTCTAATTATGTATGATTAAAAATATTTGTAAATTCAATCAAAAAAAAAGATAAAGATAAAGACCCTTTAAAAAGGAATCATCCTAAAATAATAACAAAACCGGTTCTCATCCCTTTTGGGGGTTTTAAAGAATGTCTGAGATTTTTTTATGCTTCCCTTCTCATTGAGTTCTTTAATACGATTCTGATTGTTTTGATTTTTGTTCTCAAAAATGAGTACCCATTGTTAATGTTAACTGTTCTATTATCATGTACGTTAAGTTCAAGGCAATCTTGGTTAATTAACATATCCGTATTAAGGGTGAACATTCTGGACATTTTCCATCTCGTAAATATTGTCTGATGCCATGTGAGAAATTGGCTAAATTGTGGCGACTGTTCCGCTCGAGAAACTCAGAATTTATCAGACCGATCGGTTCATCCAAATCCAAATTGCATTTAGTACACATAAGTTTGAATTTCAAATCCAACTCGTACCAAATTTACTACAACATGGCAAAACTACCTACATATCCCAATCCTATAATCCGAAATTTTAGGATTTCAGCTTATCTGTTTATCGAAATCCAACATTTATTAAATTTAGTAACATTTAGTATACACACACAAGTACAAAATTCCAAAACTTTCTACATATCCTAATCGTACATTTATCCTACACTCCATCTATCATACATTTATTGCACATTTAAAAGTTCCTATTCCCTGGTTTGCCAAATACAAACGGTACCATATTTAGTACGTTTTTAATACTTTTCTTGTCGTTCTAGTATGAATTTTCAAAAATCCAACTTTATCTGTCTGGGCGTTGATGAATCAACGCCAAATACAAATTGTACCACATTTAGTACGTTTTAGCACTTTTCTTGCCGTTCAAGTAAAAATTTTCAAAAATAACCCAGCCATATCTGATACCTTGGGATTATGAGTGACCACCTCACTCCAAATTTTAAAATTCAGCCGTTTCGATTGGGCTTTGATGAATCGTAAAGTCATCACGTTACTCTTTTATTAATATACGAGATTGTACCAAATTTTGTACACTTTAGTACTTGTCGAATATTTATAGTTTGAATTTCAAAAAAAAAAAAAAAAAATCTTTGCTACATCTATTCTACACTATATCAGTGACCCTAATTCCAAATTTAGAGGCGAGTTCTAGCTCTACCCGTTCTCCAAATACAAATGGGACCACATTTAGTACTTTTCGTTCTAGTTCGAATTTCGAAAAAACTAAGAGTGACTACCTCATCCCAAATTTTAAGATTAAGCCGTTTCGGCTGGGCGTTGATAAATCGTTAAGTGAAGTGAGATTGTACCAAATTTAGTACATTTTAGTACTTTTCGAATGTCGAAAAACTCCTTTGCTACATCTATTCTACACTCCATCCACACATTTAGTACTTTTCGTACCGCTCTAGTATGAATTTTCATAAAACACAGCCTTATCTCACACACAATTTCAAGATTCTAACTTTAGCCGTTTGCCTGGATTTGATGAATCGTTAAGTCAATCACTTAACTGTTTTATTAATATACGAGATTGTACTAAATTTAGTACATTTTAGTACTTTTCGGATATTTATAGTTCGAATGTCCAAAGACTCCTTTGCTACATCTATCTCCATCAATAGCCCTCAATGCAAATTTCAGTGTTCGATTTCTACCGATTAGCCAAATATGAATGGTACTACATTTAGTACTTTTTAGTACATTTCGTGCCGTTCTAGTACGATTTTACAAAAACCCAGCCTTATCTGACAAATTTGAACTATGATGAATCCTCATCTCAAATTTCAAGATTCCACCTAGTGATTTTCCAATTTTTATTAGTATAGACCAGGCATGCTTACCCATATACGCTACCGTAACTGAGGGTCGATTGATAAATACATTTTCTCTTTCTTTCTCTTTACGTCAGTCGTTTTTAATGGTGAATTCTCAGTTACGCTCGCTCACACTTGCTCTCAATTTAATTTTGCCCAACACTGGTATAGACCAGCGGTCGGCACATATACATATGCATTTGTTTGGTCACACAGACACAAAGTGTGCGAGAGTAACTTTCGTTCTCTCGACAAACTTCGCAATTTATTGTGTCTGCAATAATACATTTATTGTGTCTGCAATAATACATTGCTACGATCAAAATCATAAAAACAAGCGACAACACAACCACCTTCATCAACAGCTCAAACGAGACTGATTGGTGGTTGTTTACGCTCGCGCTTTTTGTGAGTGCACATGTGCGGCCCAATGCCGAGACATGGTATAGACAGATCACTAATGTACAAAATAGTCCGATAGCGTTGATGGATAAATCCGTATACTCTTATTTTATTTCGTCAGTCATGTTTGATCATTCATGCACAAAATAGTACGATAGCGGCGATGTTTCAACACGGATTCTCTTGTTTTCTCTTTTCGTCAGCCATTTTTGATGATGATCTCCCATTTACGCTCTCACACACTTACTCTCAATCTAGTTCTATACAATACTGCCAGTGTTGGGCAAAATTAAATTGAGAGCAAGTGTGAGCGAGCGTAACTGAGAATTCACCATTAAAAACAGAGTTGAACAGAATTAAATAAAGAGTAAATGTGTGGGAGCGGAACTGAGAGAACATCAACAAAAACGACTGACGTAAAGAGAAAGAAAGAGAAAATGTATTTATCAATCGACCCTCAGTTACGGTAGCGTATATGGGTAAGCATGCCTGCTTTATATTATAGTTGATCTTTGAAACTTCTTCTCCATAAAGAAGAGAAGCCTCACTCTCTATCCCATCCTCTCTCTTTCCTTGCCACATAAATTCATTGGCATCTCTTAAATGCCCCCATTGCCATCTGACATCTTATTCAATTATTTATTTACAACACGTGCCAAAGGTTGAGCTTTCAAGTGAGTGAACACCATTCAAGCTTCGAAAAAAAAAAACAACTTCAGCCATAACAAAAACGTCACTTTTACACTCCAGAGCATTAAAGTAGTACCACAGGCGAGTATAATATGCTATGGAGGGGTACACACATAAATATATAAACATATTTTTGTATGCTTGTCGACGACGACAAGGCGACAAAAACGATGGAATCAACTCTTCTTGTTCAAAACGGAGTCAACTTAAAAGCCAAACACATCTTTGCTACATTGAGATTCGTCACATAGCCAGAAGCCCAAGGAGCAGCAACAGCAGATTGAAGGGGTTATCGTCAAATGCGATATGGCTGTGTCGATGGTGATGTCTTCAGAGCTCACAGGCAAAAACAACTTTACACTGCTATTATGTTGTGTCCGTCCTCTTTCATTTGTTCGCCTTTATTGGCGAACAAGTTACTTTGGGTTTTGTCGTCGTCGTTGTTGTCATCATTTAAGAGTTTGGAGGAACGACGACTATGAACACTAGCCAGCCATCCAACTGTCCTTCCGTCCATACACCGTTCTATTGTGTGCCACAAAAAGGGAGCCAAGAAGAAGACGAAGAAGGGGAGAGAAGATCAGTAGTTTGTCCATTTAACCACCAGCCAAGCAAGATAAAACACGGACAAACATACCTACATATGTTTTTGCTTGCTTACTCGGTTGGTTGGCTGACTGCATGGCGAGAAGTTTCGAATTTTTTGCTCGCTTGCTTGTCTGTTAGCGTAAAATAATCGTTTTGCTGTTATCACACACAAAGATTTGTTGCCGTTCAGCAGTTGAGTTCAGTTTTTGGCATGGTTGGTTTTGTTTTTTTATTTCTTGCCGGGAGTTTTATTTCATTTCATTCTATGGGTGTTATTTGCAGATATCGTTGCTGTTGTTGTCGTCGTCGTTGTTGCTGTTGTTGTTTTTGTCATAAAAACGAGAAGTGGTACTTGAAATATAAGTATTGTGTACGTACGTGGTGTTCGATTGGGTGTGTGTGAGTGTATGTATGATCGGGGGGTTTGGTGTGTTTGGTGCATATTGTGGTTTGGTCGTTGTCATCGTTGGTTGTATACCCTCGTCGTTCAACTGTCGGTATTATTTTCAAGTGGCCTAAAGTGAAGTGCCGGCAAGCAGTGGTGATGGTGTATGGTGAGGTACGTACCCCTAGTAAATGGTCGGTTTGGTACGGTATGGTCGTTCGTTCATTCCTTCGTTTCAATGGCCAAGTAAAGTGGCGATATTGTGTTGTGGTAGAGTGGAGTGAAGTTGAGTGTTTGTGATGCACTCCACACAACAGTGTGGATATACCATATTTATATATGTGTGTTTGATTGTGTGTGCTCACACGGAGGCAGTTGAGAAATGCCTCTAATCGCCGTTGCCGCCACTGTTGTAATCGTAATAATGCGTGTAATTTAATAAATCGTAAAAAAGGCTACTTGAATGAAACATGATTACTATTTATGATATGCGCACGCCGAAGCGAAAATTACCGACAATAATAGCCGAGCCTGCGGACAGTGGCTGCAGCAGCAGCAAAAAAAAAAAAAAAAAACAACTTTGGCGACGACGACGATAACAATAACAACTTTTTAAATCGCCTGGCATTAAAATACAATTTAAAAATACTGGTAGGAAGGTAGTAGTTTGGTTGGTTGGCATGCTTAAAGGCGACAAAAAATGGGGGGAGAGCAAAGAGAGTAACATTTAATGCAAGACAAAAAATAATAACAGAGAGATTAGTTGTTGATAATAACTGTTGTGTGAAGTAAGAGAAATTGTTTTTGGCTAGCAGTAGGAGGAGTAGGAGAGAGGAAAAATGAAGAAAAGAGCAAGATGTTGCAGGGTGATGATAATTTCAATGAGGAATAAATAACATCGCATGAACAACAGTGTTGTCAATGTAGCGATTTGTAAAGAAGATAATTAAAAATTATTTTTAAAAGCTATTGGGAGAGAGGTGACAAATGAAGAAAAGTGGAAGGTGTGAAGAATGACGATGATTTCAATGATAAAATGTTTTTCTTTTCGTAGCAGTAATAAATAACATCACATGAACAACAGTGTTGTCAATGTAGCGGGTTTTAAAAGAAGATAAATAAAAATCATTTTTGTAAGCTGTAGGTAGAGTAAGAGAGTGGGAAAAATGAAGAAGATCAAAATGTGAAGGGTTATGATAATTTCAATGAGGAATAAATAACATCGCATGGACAAAAGTGTTGTCAATGTAGCGATTTTTAAAGAAGATAATTAAAAATAATTTTTAAAAGCTATAGGGAGAGAGGGGACAAATGAAGAAAAGTGAAAGACGTGAAGGATGATAATAATTTCAATGATGATGAAATGTTTTTCTTTTCGTAGCAGTAATAAATAACATCTCATAACATCACAACTGTGTTGTCAATGTATCGGTTTTTAAATGAAGAGAAAATGAAATTTTTTCCATTTCGTAGAGCAGGGAAAATAATATCGGCTAAAACAACAGTGTTGTCAATGTAGCGGTTTTTTAAACGAAGAGAAATGATGGAGAGAGATAGCTTAGTTTCTTTTAACTGTTATGAGTGCACATGTAGCGGGTATTTCAAAGAATAGAAAATATGTGAGATTAAATACAAGAAAATCAAATTAAATTGATATCTAAGAAAATTAAAACTATAACAGCTGACATTAAAATTTTTTGCCAATTGAGAGGTTTTGGTTTGAAAATTTTATTTTTGGTAGCAGCAAGATGTGAAGATTAACAAAATGTGAATGAAGGATGAATGTTTTTCTTTCGGAAGCATGAAAAATATATTCTGGCGATTATATCGCAATGTTGTCAATGTAGCGGTATTTAATAAAGGATAGACAATGTGAGTGTGAGCTAACATCTTTGCATTTGAAATCAAGGAAAATGAAAAGAAGTAACAACTGAATGTCAATTGATACGTCTTTTACAAAGATTTATGAAATAATTGTAACATCGTTCTGTTTTTTTGCACCTTCAATAATGACAATGTGGATAATTTAGCGTTTTTTTATGATGGCAAATATGCAGTTGTATGGATAATAAAATAAACAAATACATTAAATTTTAAAACAAGTAAAAGTTCATCTAGTAATATAGTGTATGTATTGAATTATAGGGAATATATGTTGGAAAAATTTGGATTTTGTAAATTACAATATTTTTTTTAAATAATGAAACAAAAAACTGATCCATTTAAATTTCAGAATTTGATATTTTTAATAACGTTCAAAATTTAATTCGGACATGTCTTTAAGAGATTTTAAAATATGGATTTTTTTAATAATTACTGATAAAATTTCAAATTCATAAATATAAATATATAAAAATATATTTTTTTGAAATATTTAAAAATTTGGCGGTACATAAAAAAAGTTATTTTTAATTTATGAGTTAAAAAAAAGGTCTTGGATTTTTTATATGTTATTTATATGTTTCCTAAATTCTCTAAGTCTCCCAAAATTTGTGGATTTTGGGCAAATTACTAAAATTCGTCGATTTTTTACACATTTTTTAATTGTGATTTTTCAAATAATTTTTGAAATTTTTGATTTTACTTCATTCGTGAATTTGAAAGAAAAAATGACTCGATCTTTAGAATTAATTGTCTTATAGAGGTCTTTATAACTTCATATATATTTTACCAAGTATTTTTTATGTATTTTGAAGGTCGATTGAAAAAAACTGTTATTTTTGTTTTAAAATATGTAAAAGATGATTATTCTATAATTATTCTCCTATTTTATAATTCTTCCCCGAAAGACGTTGTTCCAAATAAAAATTAATGTTTGTTTTGAGAATTTTTTATTTCTTCTAAATTACGCAATTTTTTTAATAACGTATGTTTTATGTACAAAATACGTAATACGTTTAATTACGTTTTAATACTTTTTCAAAATACATTTCTAAAATTACATAATTTGTCTATTGATAGAAAATGATTTCAATTTTTTTCTAGAACTTCGAGATTCTGGTATTTCCATTTACTTTTAAGAAAATTTTTATAGATTTTCTTTCAACATATTTTTTTTTTTGGTACAAAATGTTCCCCAAGCATTTCAATTTTATGTTGAAATCGTATAAAATTACGTTTTTTCTAAACAATTGCCATCACTTTCCCAAATATCGTAAAATCAGTCTTTAAAATATCGTAAAAAAAAATCAAAGAATAAATTTATTATATTCAAATAAATATTACCTTAAAACAAATTCGACGTTTTTTCCCTACATCTATTGGCATCACTGTCACATAAGCAGAGAACAGGGGAAAGCACTAAAACTTGACATCATTGTAACAAATATCGTTAAACCCGCCTTATAAAAAACTTCTAATTAAAAAATAAAAAATTACAACAAAAATATTAAAGTAAAAAAATCCAACGTTTTTTCCACAACAATTGACATCACTGTTCCCACCTACAGTTAGCAAAAGATCATGGCATCAATTTGTATTACTACATGTCATTAACACCACCACCACCAAACTTCCTCCCTCTCAAAAAATTAGAAAGTAAAAAAAAGAGAAAAAAAAAATCACGAAAAACAATATTGTCACTAGATTAAAGTGATTATAAAGTGAAATTATAAATCATCTACTGTCATGTTAAAGAGAGAGAGAGGGAGGGAGAAGAAGATTGCCATCGTGAATGAGTTAGTTGAGTTGATGATGATAATCTTGCTTGTTAATGCGCGCGAAAAATAAAACTAAAACGTCATAAGAAGAAAAACTGTAAATCATTTTACACACAACCACCGACGATGGCGACGACAACAAGAGTTCATATGTTTTTCTTTCGTTTCACAGATAATATCCCTTAATCTTTTGCTCTTTTACGATGGCGATGACTACGTGGTGTACATCAACAAAAAATCTTTGAGGATAAGTGGCACAAGACAGCAGCATCATCATCTATGTCGTTCCTCTGTCATGGTAATCATCATCAACGTCGTCAGCAACGAACGAACCAACCAACCAAGCAACGGGCAAAGTGGCTGATGATGATGGTGGTTGGCCGTGGTTGGTTCACATGACAACGAGATGACTTGACGACCGACTGTCAAACGACAACCACGACCAACGATGCTAAGGAACATGAAGAGGAAGAAGTGTGAACTTGTGTATGGTTCACATAAAACGACAAAATGTTTTGCAACATCAGCGCATCCCCATCAGCCACAGAAGAGCTCAACTAAAAGCAGTCATTTAGACAAGGCAACAGCATCATCATTGTCGGTTGTTGCTGTTGTCGTTCTATATCACAAGACCATGAGTATTTGGCTGCTGAAATAAACCTCCTCATCGTCAACTACCCGACCAACCAACAAAATGACTAACAAACGAAGCGTATAATTTTTTACACAATCTCCTCCACTAAGTACTGCTCTGTGCACTCACTCACAACAAAACGACATGGACAACGACAACAACATCAACAGCCGCAGCATCAGCAACATCAACACACACACCAACAACGACCATGAAGAACATCATAGTTAACAACAGGCAGGCATCGTCGCCGTTGATATGAATTCTTCCCCTTTGGAGCATGCATGCAACAGCAGCACAAGCATTAAGTAAGTAACAAGGAGAAAAATAATGAAAAAAAAACCGACAACAAAAACAATAATAAACAGTTCAACACCATCGTAGCACCACCACACAACGAACGAACGAACACCGTGCGAATAACTAAAGTTATTTTGTTGTTCACATCGTTTTTTTTTCTGGCTTCGTGGAGAGAGCTTAGCATCAACACGGTAGTACAAGGAGAGAGAGAGAGAGTAGGGCAGAGAGTGGGAGTATACCTAACATTGATTGTCAGTTATAAATGCAGCAAAAAGCATCATGTCGTAGTAGAGCACCACATTTACAATTAGACGTGATGCAGGGACGTGTTTGTGCAAGTATATTTAATGGGGAGTCGTTGAGAAAGAGAGGCTTACTCCCTCTCTCTCTCTCTCTCTCTCTGTATAAAGGGGAGACAAAGAAAGCTGCCATTAATCATATTGCAGTATTGTATAGAACTAGATTGAGAGTAAGTGTGTGAGAGCGTAAATGGGAGATCATCATCAAAAATGGCTGACGAAAAGAGAAAACAAGAGAATCCGTGTTGAAACATCGCCGCTATCGTACTATTTTGTGCATGAATGTCATATTGCAACTAGAAGAAATGCGAGGAAATAATTTGGCCAGTGATAGTGTGTGAGAGTGAGAGAGAGATGGAAGTGTAGAGAAAATGAGAGTTAATAAAGAGACAATGTGAAAAACATTAAGGGAGATCAGGAGTTACGTATTTTTATGATAAATAAAGCAATTCAAATGGTTATAAACCACAAAAGGGCATTTTAAAAGGAATCACCAAACAATTGGACTACTGAAAATGAGAATGAAAAAATTGACAAATAAAGGAACGCCAATTAGACTCTGCCAAATTAAGTAATAACATGTGAATTAAAAATAATAACAAACAGTTGGAAAAGAGAATTGTAAATCTCTCTAAATTGAGAGTGTGGCAAGAGAGATGCTCTTATCTCTAGAGAGAGAGAAATCAGAAGAGACTGCAGAGCGCCATGGATGAATGGAATTGACAATTGGCGTTTAAATGGGCATTAAAAATAATAACAGAAATATGGAAAGGAAAAATGTAATTCTCTCAGCTAAATTGAGAGAGTAATAGACAAGGAGAGATTTATTTAATCAAACTACAATTGATATTGCATTGAAGTTGAAATATAAATAATTTGAATCAGGGCTTGTGAGAGAGCACAAAATTAGAAGAAATTGAGAGTTGTCGAGATTACAGCACTAATGCACAAAATAGTACGATAGCGGTGATGTCTAAACACGTATTCTCTTTACTTCTCTCTTGGCCAGTCATTTTTGAATGGGATCTCTCACTTACGATCTCACACACTAACTCTCAATTTAATTCTGTTCAACTCTGGATTACAGATAAATATTGGATGATTTAGCAAATTAAGCGATAATTGAAAATTGTTTTATAATGTAAAAAGTAAGGGCAGAAAAGAGAGAGAGAACGAAAATTGCACTCGACTATGTGGACAATGAAATGATCAGCATGTCAATCAAATTTCAAATAAGATGAGTTTTTTCAATAAAATATCAATTTTTTGGACAATCAAAAGAGGGAGGGAGAAATTAAATTAAATTTCGCCAGTTCTGATTCATCAAAGTAGGTCGATAAATCGGTATCATCGGAAACATCGGTTCAAGTAATCGCATTTTTAAGCGGCCAAAACATGGTATATAAAAAAATAATGTGTGGGCAACATTTTTTTCGTTAGAATATTCTGCTGAGGCGTCTAAAAATCATATTTTTGGAAGTGTTTCTATCAGAATGAACTTCGATAATTGGTCGCGGAAGAACATTGTTTTTTTAGAGTGTGTTAAAGACACTCCGTAGACTTGTCTATAAAGAGTTCCGGCCCTCAGCTCAGCTATATAGAGACTTCGGTCTTTCGATTCATCTATAAAGATTGCTGATCTTTTATATATAGGGAACCCATTAGACAGAATACTCTATGTACTCTAAAATAGACAACGCAGAGAATGAACTTTTTAACGATTATAAACAATCGATTCTGTTTCTGGCTGCGGGGAAGGGCGTGCGCATGAGCAATATTTGCACTTTAGTAAATCATACGCCATGGTTATACGACGTTTTTAATTGTAGGTTGGTAAATCGGTATCATTGGAAACACACCGGTCGAAACATGATAAATAAGAAAAAAAAGTGTGGTCGTGGATTTTTTGTCCTCAGAATGTGCTGCTGAGGCGTTCAAACATCAGGTGTATGGAGGTGTTTCTATCGATAATTGTTCAACATCGATATAAATACTTCTATTCGTTTCCAATTTAGAAAAACTGCCCGTCTATAAATATACCCTGTATACCCGGGAAGCGTAGGGGATGATAGAATCCAAGCAACGGCCCTGATTGGCTTTAACATGGTGAAGTCCTGGTTTGTCTTGGTTCCTCTTTCATCTCAATTGTGGACACTGCCCTCCCCGCGGTGTCACCTGAGTAGCTATTTTCATCACCCGTTGAAATAGTGAGTTGATATGTGCCGCGAGTTCACCCATAAGTACGTTAAAAAATGGGTTGAGGCGTAGTGTTAGTTGTTTACACTCGGAAAATCCCTTCTCCTACTATGAAAAAGCAAAGAGAAATAAAACCAAACCCGCCTAATGTTGACGCCCTCCCACAAATGTATAAAGAACCACGATCTGCGAATCTGCACTTGGAATGTGCGCACCTTGTACAGAACAGGTGCAGTTCTCGCTTTGGTGGATGTACTCAAGAAGTACAAAGCCGATATTATTGTCGATATTAAGCCGATATTATTGGTGTGGATTTTTAAAAGAAGATTTTGTGAAGAATCCTCGGACCTCTAGGCGTGGATTTTTAAAGAAGATTTTGTGAAGAACCTCTAGCCGTGGATTTTTAAAGAAGTTTTTGTGAAGAATCAGCAGACCTCTAGGCGTGGATTTTTAAAGAAGATTTCGTGAAGAATCAGCAGACCTCTAGGCGTGGATTTTTAAAAAAGATTCGCGATGGAAAGGGACAGGCGTAAGTAAATCAGACGATTACGCCCTGTATTATAGCTGCCATGAAACGAGACATGAATTTGGCTGCGAATTTTGTGGTCAACAGGAGAATAAAAAGTCCTCGTCTCCAGATTCACTCCAGTAGATGAGCGAATTGCTATAATCCGCATAAAAGTGAAGTTCCTCTACATCAGTGTTATTTACGCCCCCGGCTCCGACCGAAGACAAAGATGAGCAGACCAAAGACATATTTTACGAGTGCCCTGGCCATGACATTAAAATTCTGCTAGGTGATTTTATTGCGAAAATCGGAAGGGAAAATATCTTTGAGCCGCCACACCGTCGGAAAATTCAGCTTTGATGAAGAAACATTCGACAAGCTTACCTAAGACTTACCTAAAAAAAAAATCTGGCTTCAATTCGTCTTCAAGGACTCATTGCCCCGATATTTTGCTCTCCAGCTCATTCAGGCAAAAAAAGGGAGTCCTTATAACCGAACTGAACCCTTTTTGCAAAATATTTCCCTTTGGAACTCCACGTCCCTGGTACAAGTAAAACGACAATGAAATACCGCCATTCATGCCTCAGCATCCATCCATCCATCCGACCATGAGCCAAACATACCATCATCGTCAGCACGTTGGTGGAGCAACAGACCCACACGGCGCACAAGGAGTCCAACCAAAAAAAATCTGACTAACTGAAATGGATGATGTTTTTTGTTCCATATTATTGTTGTAGTTGTTGTTGTTATGTCCTCCGTTTGTCAGGTTTTTTATAGCTGGATGCCAACCAACAGCCAAGCTTCGTGTAAAATTGAAATTTAATAACATTTGTGGGGTCGCATCGAGGGAGAGGATGGACCAAGACTCATATAAAAAAGCCGAAGCACAGCACAGACATTTAAACGCCCATAAAAACAAGGGAAAAAAATAAAAGAAAGGAAAGAAGGAAAGGAAAAAACTGATGATAATACCCAACCATCCAAAAGCCAGTATGAAGAAGAAGAAAAAAATCTGCAACAAGGGGTCGTTTTTATTATCTGGCATATTAGAGAGATGTTATATTGAGTGGTTGGTTCGTTTGGTTGGCTGGGTTCGGTTGATTGTGTGGTTCGTTCGTTGTATGGTACCACATAACTTGGCCCCAGAGCTTAAAGGTTCATAGCCACAAAAAATGGGCAATGAAATTGAAAAGGAGAAAAAAATGAAGGAAAAAACTTTTCAGCGCCATAATGCAGACATTGTGTGTGGTGCGATGGCTGGCTGCCTTCCGAACTGTGGCGCTCGTTCGCCTTCTCGTTTGATCAATGTCGGTAGGAAGTAAAGTTAAACGATGTTAAGAGGAGCCAATACCCCTCCTGGGTCTGCTGTTCACAACAAGCCAATGGTTTTATTTTCAGAATTTTTTTTCAATGCAGGCAGTCAGGCATCCATCCTACCACCCTCTGCCTGCCATCCATCCCGCCATGCACAATCATGTTAAAGCATTTTGCAACGTTGATTTGTTCAACATCATTGTTTGTGTTGTTATTGTTGGGGCTGCTGCTGTTTTTGTGTGCGAGGATTTGTTCCAGCGCCATTGTTTGATAGCAAAGGAGAGAAGTTCGGAAGGGGGTGAAGGTAGGGAAAAAAGAAAGCCAGCCAAAAACAACAATACATGGGTCGGTTTCTACAACAACAAGGAGCAATGAAAGTTATGTTTTTTTTTGCAAAAAATTGTAGGACTTTATAAAGCCACTTCGGGATAAGGGAGAGGTGAAATTGTAAGGGGGGAGAGGATGGGTGAAATAAATACCGAACGGAGCATCTATATGCATGACAAATTGTTGATGTTAGACACCAGATACTTTTCATTCTTCAACATCCTCTATCACTATGCATGGGATAATAGTGTTCCGGAGGATAGTTTTTTTTCGCTTGGCTGTGGATGGTTGTTCGTACAGACGGATGGATGAATGCCTGGCTGGTTGGTTGGATGATTATGTGTTTTTTGTCAGCTAAATGGATGTAGGTTTGAATGGTTGTATCCATCCAACCTTCGTAATGCTATGTTATTCAAGATACTCTACTACTCTCTACCATGGATATACCGAACCCAGCCAAAGGCAGGGCAGCTCAACAGCAGCATCATCATTGTTAAATATCTGTGTGCAGAACTCTCGGATGCTGCCACAGCCTCTGATGCTTTGTTATTCACACATATGTTTTTCAGCAAAAGCTTCCTGGATGAAAGAAATTGTGGTTTGTGTGTGAGAATTTGCCCTCGTGTGTATGTGTGTGTCTGTGTTTTGTATAAAATTCCCCATAAAATGTTTATGGTTGGCAAAGTTAACACATAATATTGGAACATGAACATATCTTTGTCATCATGTCATGCATATGAATGTTGGGGAGGCGGCTCAACTTTTACGGAGGGTGTGGGGCGGATTGAGTGTTTCCAGGATTTTGACAAGGAAACGACAATGTCGACAATGAATGGATGGCAGCAGTTCCTTTTGTGTGGTATTATTGAGAGATAAAATTTGTAAATGAGACATGAGGAACCAAAGGAGAGAGAGGTAGAGGGTGAGAAATGCAGGGGAAGAACAATTAAGAATAACCCAGTAGGAAAAATGTAACTTTGGCGGCACTAGGGGCGTTTAAAAAAATAAGAGGAAAAAATGTAAGGGCTATGGAACAGATTTTTAAATCATCTATGAAGCTGTACATTTCTTATATAAAGATACCTTGGACTCAGTTCGCACTTGTGGGCGTATGATTAACATTTGAAATTTATTAAGTCATACATCTACGATTTTGCTTTAATTATGAGTAGTGACTGAGGCGTATGATAAATACAACAAATCTAATACTAATAAGTATTAGGTTGTCGAAAATGGAATTCCAGGTTATATATTGTAGAAGTTGGAGGGGCGTATGATAAATATTCAAAATGGATTGCTCATTCGCAACACCATTAGGTTTTGCATCACAATCCAAATATTCATCCCAGAGACCCCTTAAAATAATTATGTATTCTTATTTAATATAAAAATTTTCGATGACTTTGCCATGTCCGTCGTCTTGTCTGTTGAAATCACAGTTAATATCTACTTGGAGGTTATAAACAATTCGGCGCGATATTTTTTTTTAATTTAAACTTTTTATTTTATTTTTAATGTTTATTTTTAATTTTTAATATTATTTTTAGTTAAAGTCGGAAAGGTCGTCCCGGAGCCCTTTAATATCGAACGAGGATTCATGCAAGGTGATAGTTTGTCGTGTGACCTTTTTAACATCCTGCTGGAAAAGGTCATACGAGAGGCAAAAGTGAACAGAAATGGCACTCTGTACACCAAACAGCACACCTTTGAACAAATTGAGAAGGAGTCTGCCAAAGTGGGTCTGGCAGTAAATTTTTTAATTTTTTTTAATTTTTTAAGTTGACCTTTTCATTTTCTTCTTTTTTTAATTTTTATTGGTGGTATGAATTATTAGTGGTATAAATATTTATTTTAATATTTGTATTATTTTTTGATATATATTAATTTTTATATTTTTTATATTATTATTTTTTTATTTTTTATGCATATTATTTTATATGTTTTGTATATTATTATTTTTATATAGTATATTGTTTTTTATATTATTTTAAATTTGTATTACAATTTTTCATATTACGAATTTTTATTTTTATTTTTTTATGGATAAAGTTTCACTATTTTTGTATATTATTTCACATTTAACTATACATTAAGGTTCATTTCTCTATCAACATGTGTAGTTTCTTCCTTCATTTCCAATTCCAATGCAAATAAATTCAACAACAACAACAAAAAATCCTACTGGGTTGTTTTGTTTATGTGTGAATAAAAATTCCGATTGGATTTGCATAAAAACAAATATCCTATTGGGTTATTATTTAGCAAGCAAGCAACAACAGCAGCATCATCAGCAAGCATCCTATGTTGTTAGTATAACAACAACAAAAAAGACGATTTCCATTCATGCAAATTCATGACAACAAAGTGGTCGTCTCTTTATTATTCCTTCTCTACCCCACCAACAAAATACTCCCACACAATGTTGGTGATACACTTTTACTCTGTTTATGCCTCTCTCTCTCTCTCGTTCTTACACTCCTAGTTGATGTGGCTCCCTTATGGCAGTCAAATGAATACTATGAAGGAAAAAAAAACAACAACGACACACATAAACATTGCAAAATAAACCAATTTTTTGTCATTGTTGTTGCTGTTGTTGTCGTTTCGTTGTCATGTTTCTATGAAAATCAGTATACAATAGAAGAGTATATATGTAAGTAAAAAAGGATGATGAATAACACAACGTTATGTTGTTATTGTGAGGCAGCCAGCCAGCCATTCAGCAGTAATCTCTACTGTTCACAATTGTCGTCTCATACACACAACGGCAACGGTCGGTATGCTTCCTTCCGTCTCCTCTCTTTGGTTTGGTATTTTCTCCTACTCTCTTGCGGCCATTGGAAAACGATGAGCATGACAACGACGACAACAACAACAATGAGGAGGATAACAGACATAAAACTGATGCTCGTCGTCGTCGTCGTTCTCGTAACGGCAATGAAAATCATTGTCGTTGTTATTATTGTTGTTGTTTGTGGATGGTTGACTATGTGATGAATACAAAATATTGAAATATTCATGCAAGGAGTATAAATGTGCAGTTCGTGTGTGTGTGTGTATGTGTGTGCACACAAAAGGGTCTATATCCTTTGCTATCACAACCATCGTCAACGGTAGAGTATCATCATCATCAACATATTTTGGGGGATTAAATGTTTATGTATGACAACCCGAGTGAATGGGTGGAAGTGGGAGGGAGGGAGGGGGAGAGAGTGATTGTGAGAGTTTATAAAGGGGGAGAGAGTAGTGTAAATACGTTATATTGAACAAGGCGAACAATCAACAAAAACAACAAAGGTTGTGTGTGTGCGCCAACCAAACAGTAATAGTTGTAATAATAATAGTAGTAGCAATGTCAGCATCATCATCATCCATGGGGGTATTTTTCAAACAAAATCAAACAAGAATAAAGTGGGGAGTAAAGTGAGCCCGGTCGATATATTAATATCTCAAGAGGAATTGGAAACAAAGTTTTTATTATTATTATTTTAGTAACAAAACATAATCGTCGAGTACATATTGAATATCAATTGTTTGACTGCTCGACTGACTGCTGCTGTTGGCTGTCGACTGTTGTTGGTTTTATGAATTGTTGGTTTTATGAATTGTTTACTTTATGTCTTGCGGGTAAAAATGGGGTGCAAAAAATCCGAATGAGGGAAACGTGCACAAAATGAATACTAGGGTAAGTTGGGCATAGATGTGCTTTGAATAAGTGGCACAGTGGTTCAGAGAAACAAAAGTTAAAAAAATATAATAAAAAAAAATATAATAAAAAAATATAATAAAAAAAATATAATAAAAAATTATAATAAAAATAAATAAATAAAAAATTATAATAAAAATAAATAAATAAAAAATAATTAAAAAATACATTCACTTCGGGTAAAAAAAAACATTCCCAAAATAACGAAATTTGGAAAGAACCGTAACTGCCATAACCTTAAAAAGTAGATCGATGTTGATATTTTTTCGTAGGAGGGTTCGCTATCGCTACACAAAATACAAAATTATAGGCAAATCGGTTGAAAAGTTTGACCAAGCTTCCTAAAATACAGAAATTCGGAAGGTACCCTATAAGAGAAATACTCCTAAAATGTGGATCGATATTGATAATTATCGGGTAGGACGATGTGTTATCCTGAGAGAAAGCAAATTCTCAAATTAGAAGCAATTTGGGTGAAAACCGTGTTGGAAATCTTCAAAATACCAAAAATTAGGATTTTTGGTAGGGAGATTTTCTACCCACTGAGAACATTAAATATCAAATTTCCGACAATTCGGTTGACAAAAGTGTCATAAATTCTCAAAATGCCGAAAGTTAGTGAGTAACATTATATAGGGGTCATAACAAAATGTGGATCGATATTGAACATTTTTGGTAGGAAGGTCTGCTACCTAATGAGAACCCAAAATATTAACATAGAGGCAATTCGGTTGGAAAACATGTCTGAAATATCCAAAGAACTGCAAATTCGGGCAATATGGGCCTATACCGAAAAATCAATCGATGTTGATAATTTTCGATAGGAACATTGGTCACCCAAAGAGAACCTAAAGTATTAAGCTACAGACAATTCGGTTGAAAAAACATGCCTGAAATCCTCAAAATATCGAAAATTTGAAACCTCGTTATATGGGGGCAATGTGAAAAAGTGGATCGATTTTGATAATTTTTGGGAAGAACATGTACCACCCAATGAGACTCCAAAATAACAAATTATAGTCATTGGTGGAAAAACGTGGTCAAGCTCCCCAAAAATTTCGAATTTTGGAAGGAACCCTAGAACAGAACTAGCCCAAAAAGTGAACCGATATTCGTAATTTTTGGTGTCACATGTGTCACCCAAGGAGATCCCAAAATATCAAATTAGAGCCAATTCGGTGAATAATATTTGGCTGAAATCCCCAAAATATCAACATTTTGGAATATCGTTATATGAGGTCTATGCGAAAAAATGGACCGATATTAATAATTTTTGGTAGGAACATGTGCCACCCAGTCAGACCCCAAATTAACAAATTTCAGCCAGATTGGTGGAAAAACGCAGTCAAGCTCCCCAAAATATCGAATTTTGAAAGGAACCCCAGAAGAGAACTACCATAAAAAGTGGATCGATATTCCTAATTTTTGGTAGGAACATGTATCAACCAATGAGACTCAAAGATATCAAATTAGAGCAAATTCGGTTGATGAACTTGTCTGAAATCTTAAAAATATCGAAATTTGGGAATATCGTTATATGGTGGCTATGCGAAAAACTGAACTGATATTAATGATTTTTCGTACGAACATGTGTCAACCAATGAGACTCCAAAAAATCTAATAAGAGCCAATTTAATGCGAAATTTTGTCTGAAATCCTCAAAGTATCGAAATTTGGATATCTCGTTATATGGAGCCTATACGAAAAAGTGGACCGATTTTCATAATTTTTGGTAGGAACATGTGTCACCCGAGGAGATCCCAAAATATCAAATTACAGTCAAATCGGCTGAAAAACGTGTCCAAAATACCCAAAATACCGAATAATGAGGGTACCGTTCTGTGGTGGCTACCCTAAAAAATGGACCGATCTTTATACTTTTTGGTAGAAACATTTGTTACCTAAGGAGAACCTTACATATCAAATTAAAGATAATTCAGCTGAAAAATGGTGCCAAAAATCTCCAAAATGTCGAATAATAGGGGTACTGTTATATGGGGCCTATATTAAAAAAGTGGATAGATTTTCATAATTTTTGGTAGGAACATGTGTCAACAAAAGATGACAACAAAATAACAAATTACAGCCAACTCGGTTGAAAAACTTGTCTGAAATCCTAAAAATATCGAAATTTTGGAATATCGTTATGTGGGGGCTTGGCGAATAAGTGGATCGATTTTCATAATTTTTGGTAGGAACATGTGTTACCTAATGAGACCCCAAAATGTAAAATTACAGCTAATTCGGCTGAAAAACGTGACCAAAATTCCCAAAATACCGAAAATTGGGAGGTTCGGTCCTATGGATGCTACCTTAAAAAGTCGGCCAATACCGATCATTTTTGGTTGGAATACTTGTTACACTATGAGGCCTCCAATAACTAAATTCCGGCTAAGTCTTGACATAAAAAATAGATTTTTGAACCACTGTACGGTGGCCACAAAATTGGGTGTTCACATCCTGATGAGGGAAACGTGCCCAAAATGAATACCAAGAGTAAGGGGTGGGCGGGATGTATAAAAATCAAAAGTACTTTTTCCGAAACAATATTGTCTACTTCACAAAGAATTTCTGTCCCCCTTCCCGGAGGGGGAGTAAAAATTCAAATGAATAGATTTGTTGGATGATTGCTTGGCTGGCTGGCTCGGTTCGTTGGTTGGCTTGGTTTTACTGGCATGTCCTGATGATGTTTCCTCTGACATGTTGGGAAAAGGCAAGCACAAGCCGACTACGATGGAAACCACATACATAGGGTAGGAAGCAAAAAAAAAATTGTTTTGGAAAGCAGGAGGATGGGTTGGAGATTTTCATTATTATTGTAGCACCACACACATACACAGTAAAGTTCATTGAAGAGGGTTTATGTGTTTGTGGGTGTGTGTTGGTGTGTGTGTGTTGGTAGTACTTTGACTGCCCTGGCATAATACACTAACTGTGTTATAAAATCATATTAATATTTGATTAGCTTGTACCATTTTCATTTCCCACAACGACGGGATGGATGAATGAACGAATGGCACACGTTCGCACACAGACTGAAAACATCAAACATTGGGGTCCCCTCCTCCTTCTTCTCCCCCTTCCAGCACTTCGTTGTACCAACACACAATAGTGTATAGCTCAGATTTTTGTATAGCAGCTACGACAAAGTCACCAGGGGCCAAATTCACTGTAGCTATTGCAAAGCTATTACCACGACCCCTGTGTAGTACCCTGAGCCCTGCTCTGCCCCTGCCTGCTATTATTTAGTAGCTGCTGCTATTTAGTAGCGGATTTTTGCTAGTTGTTGGTTATTGCCAACAGTTAAGTGAGTAAATATGGCTTTGGTGTACAAAAAATGTTCGCAGAGGAAGGAAACAGGAAGAGGGGTGGGTGAGCGAATCAACAAAGGTTTTTCCAGCATAAACAAATAATTGGTTGTATTGCGAAAGTTAGGTGTGTGGAGGGGTGTGGTGTGAGCGTTCGACAAACATTCAAGATCCGTAAAGGCGTTGAAATTTATTTTCTGTTTGAGGGGGGTCGGGGGGTGAATTTAAGACAAATACGATTTGCTGTTAAGGGAATTGCAATTTGGTATCCGTAGTATATAATTTGTTGGAGGTGTTGTTGTTGCTGTTGTGTGTGTGTGCTAAGTAGCCGAGTCATGTTGTACGCCCTCCTGTTGTGGCCATTTAGTGTAAGCAGCGCGTCGGAGGTCGTAATATAATGAGTCTGAAAATTACTCTAGTCATAGAGAGATTGAGTGATTGACAGACTGACTATTAGCAGAGGGTGTAGAAAAAATAAAAATGATTAGTTGATGGGTGGGTAGGCATATCCAATTTGTAAAGGTATGAAATATTTTTTTCCGGACGGGAGGTAAATAAAATAAAAGGTACAGGAAGATAAGATTATCCAAAATTTTAAAGGAATTTTCTATGGCTCGAACTTTTTCTATAAGTTGGCATTGCTCTAATTGTCTCTCTACCAAAAATTATCAAAATCGATCCACGTTTTGGCATAGCGCCCACATAACGGTACCCTCAATTTTCGGTATTTTAACGATTTCCGGCACAATTTTCATTAGAATTGTTTCTAATTCGCCAGTTTGGTTTCTCTCTGGTCGACACATCTTCCTACCAAAAATTATCAAAATCGATCCACTTTTAAGGGTAGTTCTCTTCTAGGGTACTTTACAAATTTCGATATTTTGGGGAGCTTGAGTGTATTTTCCCACCAATTTGGCTGTAATTTGTTATTATGGGTTCTCATTGGATGACACATCTTTCTAGCGAAAATTATCAAAATCGAAGTACGTTTCACCACATAACGGAACCTCTAGTTTTCGATATTTAGGGAATTTCGGACACGATTTTCAATTGAATTGTCTACAATTTGATCGTTTGGGTTCTCATCGTGTAGAAAATCTTCCTACCAAAAATTATCAAAATCGATCCACGTTTTGGTATAGGGCCCAAAGAACGGTACCCTCAATTTTCGGTATTTTGACGATTTTCGGCACAATTTTCATTGGAATTCTCTCTAATTTGTCTAGTTTGGGTTCTCTCTGGATGACACAACTTCCTACCAAAAATTATCAAAATCGATCCACATTTAAGGGTAGTTCTCTTTTAGAGTACCTTCCAAATTTCGATATTTTGGGGAGCTTGAGTGCATTTTCCCACCAATTTGGCGGTAATTTGTTATTATGGGTTCTCATTGGATGGCACATCTTTCTAGCGAAAATTATCAAAATCGAAGTACGTTTCACCACATAACGGAACCCTTAATTTTCGATATTTAGGGAATTTCGGACACGATTTTCAATTGAATTGTCTACAATTTGATAGTTTGGGTTCTCAGCGTGTAGAAAATCTCCCTACCAAAAATTATCAAAATCGATGCACGTTTTGGTATAGCGCCCATATAACGATACCCTCAATTTTCGGTATTTTAACGATTTCCGGCACAATTTTCATTGGAATTATCTCTAATTAGTCTAGTTAGGATTCTCTCTGGATGACACATCTTCCTATCAAAAATTATCAAAATCGATCCACATTTAAGGGTAGTTCTCTTCTAGGGTACCTTACAAATTTCGATATTTTGTGGAGCTTAAGCGCGTTTGTCCACCAATTTGGCTATAATTTGGTATTATGGGTTCTCATTGGGTAGTAAACCTTCCAATCGAACATGATCAAAATCAATGCACGTTTTGTTATAGCTCTCATATAACCGTATCACCAATTTTCGATATTTGTATAATTTTACCTTGTTGAAATTGCCCCTATTGTCCTAAATCGTAATATTTCCTACATAGCTATATGAAGTATGAGCAACAGATTTTTAATGGCGATCATACGTCACCTATGCCGAACATAAGTCGAAGGTTTTTTTCAGAATAACTTCAACCATGTTCGACATAGGTGGCGTATGATCGACATTGGAAATCTATTGCTCATACTTCATGTAGCTAAGTATGAAATATGACGATTTAGGACAATGGGGGGCAATTTCAACAAGGTAAAATTATACAAATATCGAATATTAGGGGTACGGTTATATGGGAGCTATACCAAAACGTGCATCGATTTTCATAATTTTTGGTGGGAAGATGTGTCATCCAATGATAATCCATAATACCAATGATAATTACAGCCAAATTGGTTGAAAAATGTGCTCAAGCCCCCCCAAAATATCGAAACTTGAAAGGTACCTTATAAGAGAACTATCCTTAAATGTGGATCGATTTTGATAATTTTTGGTAGAACAATTTGCTACCCGCTGAGAACACAAAATATCAAATTTCAGCCAAATCGGTTGAAAAACATGTCCAAACTCCCCCAAAATTGCGAATATTTAGGGTATCGCTATATGGGGGCTATACGAAAACGTGGACCGATATAAAAAAATTTTTGGTAGGAACATGTGTCAACCAATGATACCCCAAAATATCAAATTGCATCCAATTCGTTTGAAAAATTGTTTGTCTGAAATCCTAAAAATATCGAAATTTTGAAATATGGCTATGTGGGGGCTATGCGAAAACGTGAATTGATACAGATAATTTTTGATAGGAATATGTGTCACCCACTGAGACTACAAAATATCAAATTGCAACCAATTCGGTTAAAAATTTTACTCAAGATCCTCAAAATATCGAATAATGAGGGTACCGATCTGTAGTGCCTACCCTAAAAAAATGGACCGTTACTGATAATTTTTGGTATGACGATTTTCTATTCAAAGAGAACACAAAATATCAAATTGGAGCAAAATCGATTAAAAAAGTTGCTCAAAATCACCAAAAATAAAGTCGAATAATGGGGTTAACGTTACCGTTATGGGGGGGGGGGGCTATACCAAAACATGGACCAATATTGATAATTTTTGGTAGGCGATTTGTGACCCAATTGCGAACCCAAAATACAAAATTTTATGCAATTCAATTGAAAAACGTGCACAAAATATTAAATAATGGGAGGACCCTTATATGGGGACTACCCGGAAACTTGGACCAATGTTGATAATTTTTGGTGGGAACAAATTACAGCTAATTCGATTGAAAATCGTGGGAAAAAATACTCAAAATATCGAAAATGGGGCGGAACCTTTATATGGGGACACCCCGAAAACGTGGACCGATATGCCCCATTTTCAATACCCAACATCTTAGAAGATTATAATATCTTAGGACATAATTATCATTATATTTACAACCGAAACTTTATAATCCTACCCTCGTACCTGAAAAGCATAGACCTTTGCTGGGCCACCGAATAAAAGGCAAAGCAAATCTAAACGAACCATCGAACCAAAAGGTGGACTTACTGACAGACACACACAAAGCAAAAAAAAAAAAACGAATGTATAGATGGATTTATAACTCCTGGGTCTCAACTGGCAGTAAAAAAGATAGATGGATGGATGGCTGGCTGGTTGGTTAGCTGCCTGGATGCCTGTAACACCGACCCAGCATAAGCATGGATTACAACAAAAACAACAAAAAAGAGCTATACTAATGTTTATGTTATGCTGTGTTCCTGCATGGAGATTTTTTTGTTCGCTTCAATCGTATCGCTTCAGGTATGTACGACGAATTGTACAAATATCCATAAAGTACTCAATGTAATACTGCTGTGGACTGTGGTGCCATGGAGCATGAGGTGGAGGATAAGAAGAGTAACAGCAGTGGAGGGTCTATATGTTGATTCTCTGTGCATGTTATATGTTCCTGGGTACTAGTGGAGAACGAACATATATTGCCGGCTTTATTGCACAAAAATAATAAAAATGTTACAGTCAGCGTGATGGTGTGTGTGTATGTTTTGCAGCAAATATTGTTACAATGGATTATGGCCATAAAGGAGCTACAACAGATCCATAGAGTCACTTAACAAAAAACGAGGGGTTGCAGAAGAGAGTAGAAGGGAAATGTTAGAAAAAGTCTCCGCAGAGTGCAAGGTTCGTGTTCGTTGTTGACTGCCTGCCTTACAATCTATAGCACGGGCCTAAAATAAAATGATCCAAGACTTAGAGAAAAAACTTGAGCCCCTGTCTTTGTGGTGGGGCAGGCTGGCTAAGTGCAGGACCCCATGATGTATGATTACAAAACGAGAAAAAAAGGCCAACACAAACATTATGGTATGTCACGTCAACAACAGTGTAAAACACCACCACTTCCACCACCGAAACCACACACCACCGCCACTGCCACAAGCCCTCAAACCAGAGATTTAGAGAACAGGATAGGACAGGCTGCCTAGCTGGATTGTTGGTTTGGTTGGGTTGTCAGGCTGACTTATTCACTCGGCTGGCTTAACCAGGTTCTGGGGAACAAAAAAAAAGACACAAGAAAAAAATCAAGTAGAAACTTCGATAAGTTCGGCAGGGTCGAACTTATTATACCCTCCACAATGAGGTGAAAATACAAAATATTGAAAATCGATGGGGACCAAGGGAAGTTTTATCAACCTATAGGAACTGAAAATTAGAAATTAGCAGAAAATTCGGTTGGAAAAATTTGTCTGAGAACCTCAAAATACCGAAATTTGGAAGGTTCGGGGTCTATATCAAAAAGTGGATCGATTTCGATAATTTTTGGTAGGCACATTTGCCACCCAACGAGAACCCAAAATATCAAATTAGAGGCATTTCTGTAGAAAACATATCTGAAATCGTCAAAATTTGAAATTCGGAAGGTTCGGTTATGTGGGACCTATATAAAAACATGGACCGATTTTGATCATTTTTGGTAGGAAGATTAGCGACCCAATGAGAATCCAAAATATCAAATTAGAGGCAATTCGGTTGAAAAACGTGCCCAAGCTCCCTAAAATACTGATATTTGGGAGGTTCGGTAATATGGGGTCTATATGAAAACATGGACCGATTTTAATAAATTTTGGTGGGAAGATTTGTCATTCAATGAGTACTCATAATATCTAATTCGATGCAATTCGGTTGAAACACTTGTACAAAATACCAAAATTTGGAAGGTTTGCATATATGGGGTCTATATCAAAAAGTGGATCGATGTTGATCATTTTTGGTAAGAAGATTTGTCACCCAATGATCACCCAAAATATCAAATTACAACCAATTTTGTTGAAAATCGTGCCCAAGCCCCCCTAAAAATACCGACATTTGGGAGGTTCGGCTATATGGGTCTATATAAAAACGTAGACCTATTTTAAAAAGTTTTGATGGTAAGATTTGTCACCCAATGATAACTCATAATATCAAATTAGTGACAATACGGATGACAAACGCACTCAAAATACCGAAATTTCGAAGGTTCGGTTATGAGGGTCCATATCAAAAAGTGGATCGATTCTGATAATTTTTCGTAGGAAGATTTGCCACCCAATCAGAACCAAAAATGTGAAATTACAATCAATTCGGTTTACAAAAATTCTCTGAAACCCTCAAGATACCGAAATTTTAAAGGTTCGGTTATATGGGATCTATATCAAAAAGTGGATCGATTTTGATAATTTTTTGTAGGAAGATTTCTCACCCATTAATAACAGAAAATACCATATTTCAACCAATTTTGTTGAAAAACTTGCCCATGCTCCCCAAAATATCCACATTTTTAAGGTTCGGTTATATGGGGTCTATATGAAAACGTGGACCATTTTTAATAATTTTTGGTGGAAAGGTTTGTCACACAATGAGAAGCCCTTAATGAAATTTCAGCCAATTCGATTTACAAAACATGACTGAAATCTTCAAATTACCGAAATTTGGGAGGGTCGGTTATATGGGGGCTATACCAAAACGTGGACCGATTTTGATACTCTTTGGTGGGAAGATATACATTCCAATGATAACTTAAAATACCAAATTTAAGCTAATTCGATTGAAGAAAAACGTGTCCAAAATACTGAATAATCGGGGGACCCTTATATGGAGGCTACCCCGAGACTTGGTCCAATATTGATAATTTTTGGTAGGAAGATTTGCCACCTGATGACAACCCAAAATACCAAATTCTATCCAACTCGGTTGAAAATTTTACTCAAGCTCCCTAAAATATCAAAAATGTTAAGGTTCGGGTATATGGGTTCTACTCCAAATAGGGGACTAAAATGGTTACTTTTTTTGTAGGAAAACTTGCTACCCAATGAGAACCCAAAATACTAAATTGCAGCCAATTCGATTCAAAAAATAAAAAAAATCGGACGTAACGTTCTATGGGAATGTACAAAAAATGTGGATCGATGTTCATAACTTTTTGTAGGAAGATTTGACACTCAATGAGAACCAAAAATACTAAATTACAGCCCATTCGGTCGAAAAACGTGCTCACAGTATACCGAATAATGGGAGGACCCTTATATGGGGACCACGCCGAAATTCGGGCCAATGTTTATAATTTTTTGTAGGGATATTTGGCACATGATGAGAACCCAAAATACTAAATTACAGCCAATTTGGTTGAAAAATGTACTAAAGCTCCTCAAAATACTGAAATCTGTGAGGTTCGGTTATATGGAGGCCACTTATAAAAAGTGGATCAATGTCGATCATTTTTTTATGGGAAGATTTGTCACCCAATGAGAATCAAATTCCAGCCCATACAGTTGAAAAATGTGTTAAATATACCCAATATTCTGAGGTATCGTTATATGGGACCTATACCAAAAAGTGTATCGATATATCCCATTTTCATTACCAAACATCCTAGGAGTAGTAGTAATGTATGTGTAAAATCCAAACCTCTATCTTAAATATTGTGAGTTCTATCATGGTTCCAATAGTCATTCGGACATACAAGTCCTAATCGCCACAGAATTTTATTCCGATCACAAATACTTTATAGGTTCTCCGGGGTAGAATATTTGGAATTGTTGCAAACGGAATGACAATTTTAATATTCTCACCACCTTATGGTGTAGAGTATAAAATCACCAACAACAACAATAAAAAAATGTATGGTGTGTTTTAACTCTCTTAGAGGCACTTTACACAGCCGCAGCTACCAATGCCTTTTAGCAATAAAAAGGAAAAACTTCAAAAAAGCAACAACAAATTTCCCGTGTTGTGCTAGGCAAGCACTGGCAGGCAAAGAAGTAGAAACTGAAAGCAAAAAATTGCAACAGAAATTTATTCATATGGCATGCGACACAACACAATACACCGAAACGACCGAACCTACCGACCAGGAAGCCAGGATATGTGTGGACTTTACACATGGCTTAACAAAGCGACAACAACAACAACTGGAAAATGAACCGAACAATAACTCTGAAACACTGTGTAAAAATGCTGTTGGGAAACACACAAAATCGCAGATATTCATATCCTCCCGACTGTGGGTTGTGTACACACACGTACAAGGACATACATAGCAACTCTCTGACTGCCATACACAGAGGCCAAGTGAATTACTCGCGCGCACACACATACAAACAAGTGTGTTTTGGAAATGATACAAAGTGGTTCAGAACAGTAGAAGAGGAAGAGAAAAAAAACTGTTGCCATTTTTTTCTGTCATCTATGCTGGAGTTGGGTTTAACGAGAAAGTTTGAAAGAGAGGGGGAGAGCGAGCTGTATTTCAGGAAGAGAAAAAACGGAACAAGAACTAGAGATTTTCTCTTTGTAGATAAGCATGCTTTAAAATGCAATTTTCAACGATTTATTATTTTGCAATGGAAAATGAAGTAATTTAGGATGGTTATTAGAGTGTGGTTCAAATTTTTATTGGAATTATTGTTTTCCATCAAAATTCTGACAATTTTTTAGATTTTGAAAATTATCAAATTATCTAATTAAAAAGGTTCACTCTTATAGATAATAATAAATTGTTATTATTTTTGGATCGATAATTTGGGTATAATACCTAATAAAAATAAATATATAAATTTATCTAAAATAAATAAAAAATAAATTTCTTTTACTTTTAGATAAATAAAGTATATAGTTATACATGTTCGAATTTCATCGAGAATTTGACTGAGCCTTTTATAAATTATGTATTTTTTTTTTTTTTTTTTTGAAAATTTGGGTATATTATCTAAAAAAAATTCTATATGTATCTAAAATAAAAGATAAATTTCTTTTATTTTTAGATAAATAAAATATATAGTTATAAGTGTCCGAATATCATTCATAATTGTTTCGAGAAAATGACTAAAAGATCTTTTTTGGATTTTATCGCAGATAAATTATCTAATTCTAAAATCTCTTGTACTCTAATTTGTACAATCCTTTTATGGGTAATAAATTCGTACTGTGTACTTTTATATGGAATACAGGTTGGAAATTTTGATTTGGGTGAAATGGATAGAGCTTATTTTGAATCTTGACATTTTTGGAGTTTTGCAGGATTAGTTTGTATAGAGGATTGAAATGAGCTATTTAGGAAGTTTTGGAAATGTGAACAAAATTTGGTTTAATATAAATTTTAAGTGAACCGATGTAGAAAGTTTTGGAAATTTGTACTAAATCGTACCAAATGTGAATTTGGGTGAACCGTTTCAGCTGGAATCTTGAAAATTGACGATAAAATTACTTTTGGGGTGTAGGATTAGGCTATGTAGAATGTTTTCGAAATTCGAAATACTACATTTGGTATTATTTAAATTTTGGGTGAACCAATAGAGCTGGAATCCTGAAATTAGTATTAATGTGTACAAAAAATGGTACCAAATGTGGATTTGAGTGCACCGATAGAGCTGGAATGCTGAAATTTCAAAATAAGGTTACTTTTGGAGCGTAGCACTGGCGTATGTAGTTTTAGAAATGCATACTTATGGGTACTAAATTTGGTACAATTTGGTTATTAAAAAAAATGTGTATTAAATGTTACCAAATTTGGAGTTAGATGAACCGATAGAGCTGGAATATGGAAATTTGGAGTTAAAATCACTTTTAGAGTGAATGATTGAGGTAGTTTAGGAAAATTGCACGGTTTAGATAATTGGTAAAAATTTAAAATTTTTTAAGAAATGATGAAAATAAATTTAAAAAATTATTTTCAAAATCTACGGCTATTTTAGGCCTCTGAAAAGAATTATTTAAAAATCTACGGCCATTTTAGACATCCGTTTGGATATTTAAGATAAATTATGTGTGATAATTTGGATAATTGGTAAAAAATTTAAATTTTTTTAGATAATCTTGAAAATTTATAATTTGGAAAAATTTATATAAAAAAGCATTTTAGATAAAGCAGATAAATTTTAGATAATTAAGATAAATTATCCTCATTTGGTATAATTGAGATAAAATATCTAGGATTCAGATCATTTAAATACATTTTAAATAATTAAGATAAATTATCTTTATTTTTGATATATAAGATAAATTATATATTTTAGATAATGATTTAACAAATCTACGTCTAGCTTAGGCTTTAAAAAATATTGAAAAAATCTACGCCTACTTTAGGCCTCCGAAAAAAATATTTTAAATTCTACCATTACGTCTATTTCAGATAAATATTTATAATTTAAAATATATATAAAGCATTTTAGATAAAGATTAAATTTTAAAATTAAGATAAATTAATAATTATATATGAAATGTCCAGCTATCAGATCATTTAAAAGCATTTTTCATAATTAAGATAAATTATCTTTATTTTGGATATAGATAAATCATAGATTTTTAGATAATTTGTATAATTTCGATTAATTCTTGCTAAGTTATACCTCATTTTTCGATAAATAACCACACTCCCCATTCATATATTTCTTTTTCCCACAAAAATCCCCAGAATAGTCGAAGTCAGCATAAATCCCATTTGTATAGACAAAATGAAAAAAATCACATTTGTATGCAAAACTCGATACAAAAGTTGTATTCAAATAAAAAAGAAAAAAAAAGAATTCGAAACACAAGAACCTTTGCTTCAATCTTTTCACTTAAATGAAAAAGAATTGCAATAAGCTGTGATGTGCTGCAATAACCCTCCTATAAATGAAATGAACAACTAAGGATTTGAAAAAAAATATAAAAAACAACAACAACAAAACTACAGCATAACTTTTTTTGCTACACAAAACTTAAACGATGACGACAAAAAACCCAAACGCCCCTAAAACTCCTCAACAGCAAACTAAACTTGAAGACTCAAAGGCGATAAGGGGGGAGGGGGAGCAGGAAAGCCAAACGAAAGGTATCAAAAAAATCAAGTAAATGTGCCAAGCCAGCAAACAAATTGTCTGTAAAATGTGCAGTGCAATTTTAAGCTGAACTGAGCTGCAACAACACAACACAAACAAAACGAATTGAACCGTAGGGCGCCAGCCAGCCACTCCCGCCACCAAAAAAACACCTTCCTTCTTTCACCATCCACATCGCCGCCAAGACCAACTGCACGGCATGACATGGCATGTGCATACGAAAAAAAGTTTCATCGACAAACAACAACAACAAAAAGAAACATCACACTTATCACTTATGTCAGTCAGTCAGCCAAGCACCCAGAGCGAACCAAAGCAACCCAACCCCATCCCAGTGTCTCATCATGTTCAAGTCGTTTTGTTAAACAAAATAACAAAAAAGTATAACAAATGCAAAAAACCAGCAACAACAACAACAATACACAACAGTTCTCAACAAAAAAAAAAGAGAGAAAAAAACAACAACGTTTATGGCTATACACAAAAGTGTATGACAAGCACTTGCTTGTAATCTCATGTTTGTTTAAAGTATGAACAACAACAGCAGCAACAACAACACGAACAGCAACAAGAATAATAATCGTAGTAAAACAACGACAACAACAACAAAAACCATCAACATAATAAAATAAATATATAAACAGAAGCGCCGGGTCCGACGACACAGTAGTCGATATGGGGAATTATCTTGTATGAGTTGTGAGAGAGAGAGAGAGGGTTATTGTTGTCGAAAAGTGTTTTGTTTTGTTTATTTATATACAGACAGGTATATGACAAGTCACTCGGCCAGCCAACGCGCCACCACCATCAAAGGTATAAATATACCGCAAATATTTATTATAAAATAACAAAACAAATACACTGGTGATATCAAACAAACAATCTGGACTTAATAATCGGAGGATATTTTAGAAGAACTGGAGGGTATTTTTAGGGCTAACAAATTTTTTGGGGCTTAAAAAAAAAAAGTGAAAAAGCGCTAAGTTCGGCCGGACCGAACTTTGGATACCCTCCACAATAGATATACTGACTGGTACTAGAAATGAAAATATAGGGAACATACCAAAAAGTGGACCTATACCGACATTTCTAAAAAGGGATTATATAAACAAAAATAAAAAATCAGAAATTTTTAATGGATAATTATACCCTCAGATTTATCGCTATTGAGGGTGTATACACTTTAACGCGGTGAAAATGTGGCTAATCGAAATATTGGTTCTAGACCCCATGTTTCTTTGGACCAAATCCGTTTCAAAAAATTTAGATTTCATCCAAACTTTGTCCGTCTTATTATTTCTTCCAATCTTAGTTCAAATACGAAAATGGGGAATATCGGTCCACTTTTTGTAGAACCTCCTTACAGGGCCTAGGTCTAAATGCGGGTTATAGTTCATTATCGAACCTTACGTTCTACTTGTTTATCTCGATATCCTCCGCAGGTGAAATGATTACATCAGAGACTTAAAACGCGGAACAAATCAGATAACCATTTTAATATAAAAAAGGGGGTTATATGGGGACTACCCCAAAAAGGGGGGCGAATATTAAAAATTTTTGGTAGGGAGATTTATTACCATATATGACTACAAAATACCAAATTGCAGAAAATTCGATTGAAAAACGCGCTCAAGAACCCCAAAATCCAGAAAATTGGGGTTACCCTTTTATGGGGGCTATCCGAAAAAATGGACCTATATTCCTAATTTTTTGTGGAGAGATTTGCTACGCAATAAGAACTCAAAGTACCAAATTTCAGCGGATTCGGTTGAAAAACGCGCTCAAGAACCCAAAGTACCAAATTTCAGCGGATTCGGTTGAAAAACGGGCTCAAGAACCCCAAAATACCGAAAATTGGGGGTACCCTTATATGGGGGCTACCCGAAAAAATGGATCTATATTTATAATTTTTTGTGGAGAGATTTGACACCCAATAAGAACTCAAAGTACTACATTACAGCCAATTCGGTGAAAAAATGCGGCCAAAACCAACCCAAACCGGAAAATTGGGATGTACCGTTATATGGGGGCTACCAGAAAAAGTGGACTTAAAGTTATAATTTTTAGTTGAGAAATTTGGTATCCAAAAAGAGCCTATTTTACCAAATGTCAGCGAATTTGGTTGAAAAACGCGCTCAAGAACCCCAGAATACTGAAAATTTGGGGGTACCCTTATATGGGAGGTATGCCTAAACGTGGACCGATAATGACCTGCCTGCAGACTAAAGACGACTCTATGCAAAATGTTGGCGTTCTATCTCAATTCGTTTAGACGCTAGAGTGATTACAACAGACAGACGGATATGCATAGATCGTCATAGAATTTTATGCTGATCAAGAATATATATACTTTATAGGGTCGGAAATGATTATTTCGATGCGTTACAAACGGAAAAATAAAACTAATATACCCTCCATACAATGGTGGAGGGTATAAAAACTTAAAAAAAAAATTAAAAAAATAATCTACGGTTAGTTTAGACCTCCGAAAAAAGTACTTAAAAAAATCTACGGCTACTTTAGACCTCAGAAAAATACTTGAAAAAATCTACGGCTATTTGAAAAAAATATTTAAAAAATCTACGGCTATCTTAGGCCTCCGAAAATATGGTTTAAAAAATCTAAACCTAGTTTAGGCCTTCTTTTTTAAAAAATCTAATCTTAGTTTAGACATCAGAAACAATAAATTAAAAAAATCTAGGCGTAGTTTAGGCTTTAAAAAATTATTGGAAATATCTAGGCCTAGTTTAGGTTTCCGAAAATATGATTTAAAAAAAATCTGAGCATAGTTTATGGCTCCGAAATTATAGACAAAATACTAAATTATAAACAACGTGTCAAATCTCCTCAAAATATCGAAAATTTCGAGGTGCCTTATATAGGGTCTACACCGAACTTGGGCCAATGTTAATAATTTTTGGTATGCAAATTTACTACCCCAGGAGAACACAAAATATTAAATTACAGCCAATTCAGTTAAAAAAAAAACTTATACAAAATCCGCTAAATACCGCATTTTGGTAGGGACTCTTATATGGGCCTACTCCGAAACATGGGCCAAAAAAATGGACCAATTTAGATAATATTCAGTTGGAAGCTTTATTGTTTATTGGCAATCCAAAATACCAAGCTATAGAAAATTTTATTGAAAAACGTGTCCTAAATCCTCAAATAAATCGAAATTTTGGAGGTGTCCTAATAGGGGGGCTAAGCCGAATCTTTGGCCGATGTGTATAATTTTTGGTTTGTCACCCAATGCGAACCTAAAATACCAAATTACGATTTCGATTTCGTTGAAAAAAGTGACCAAAATACCGAATAACGTGGGGACCCTTACATGGGGCTTACTCCTAAGATTGGACCAATATTAATAACTTTTGGTAGGGAGATTTGCTACCGCAGGAGAACCCAAAATACCGAATTACAGCCAATTCGGTTGGAAACCCGTGCCCAAAAATACCGAATAATTATGGGGACCCTTGTATGGGGGCTACCCAAAAACATGGATCGATTTCAATAATTTTTGGTGGGAAGACTTGTCATCCAATGGGAATCTAAAATATAAACTTAGAGCCAATTTGATTGAAAAATTTATCCAACATTTCCAAAATATCGAATAATCGGGGGTACTGTTGTATGGGGGCTACACAGAAACTTGGGCCAATGTTTACAATTTTTGGTTGAAAGATTTCTCACCAAATGCGAACCCAAAATACCAAATTACAATAAAATCGGCTGAAAAACATGCACAAAATAATACTCAATAATTTGGGGACCCTTATATGAGGGCTACCCCAATGATTGGAACCTCAGCATCCTCTGTCCCGTGCACAAAAAAGGAGACAAGACGATATGTGCCAACTATACAGGAATAAGTCTACTTCCCATATCGTATAAAATGCTATCCAGCGTACTGTGTGTGAACGACTGAAGCCAATGAAAGTAATGGACCATACCAATACGGCTTTAGACCTGGCATATCCACCATTGACCAGATTTTCACTCTGCGCCAAATCCTGGAAAAACCCCACGAAAAACACATCGACACATTCCATCTATTCGTCGACTATAAAACCGCATTCGACAGCCCTATCCGTTCAGAAGTGTTCAGAAGTCATGTCTACGTTCGGCACTCCTGCAAAATGAATACGGCTATGTAGGATAACTTTAAGTGGCACTAGATCAGCAGTTAAAGTCGGAAAGGACCTCTCGGAGCCCTTTAATACCGAACGAGGATTCAGACAAGGTGATATTTTGTCGTTTGATCTTTTTAACATCCTGCTGGAAAAGATCATACGAGAGTCCAAGGTGAACAGAAATGGCACTCTGTCCACCAAACAACACATGTTACTCGCCTACGCCGATGACATCGATATAATGGGTCGAACATTGAGAGCGATAACAGCCACCTTTGAACAAATTGAGAAGGAGTCTGTTAAAGTGGGTCTGGCAGTAAACGCGGCGAGAAGACCAAGCTGGTGGTATCAACGCGCAACGTAGACTCGGACCAACTGTGGAAATTGAGAACTACAGCTTCGAGGTAGTCAAAGATTTTATAGACCTTGGTACCGCCATAAATAAAACGAATGACATCAATTTTGAAATTCGGAGAAGGATAGTGATGGCCAACCGATGCTATTATGGCCTAAGTAAGCAGTTTAGAAACAAGGCCAACTCCCGCCAGTCCAAACTCACACTCTACAAGACGCTGATACTACTCGTGCTATTATATTGATCTGAAGCATGGGTACTTACGCAAGCAGATGAGGCAGCTCTTGGAGTGTTTGAGAGAAAAATTCTCCGAAAGATCTATGGGCCGATCTGTGTTGACGGTGAATATCGCTGTCGAATGAACCATGAGTTGTACCAGGTAATCTCGGATATCGACATTGTTAATACGGCTATGCAGGATAACTTTAACTGGCACAAGATCAGCAGTTAAAGTCGGAAAGGACCTCTCGGAGCCCTTTAATACCGAACGAGGATTCAGACAAGTTGAGCTACAGCGACTACGTTGGCTAGGTCATGTTGTGAGAATGAATGAAGATGCCCCAGCCCAAAAGGCGTATAAAAGCGAACCAGCTGATGGTTCACGCAGAAGGGGAAGGCCACGAATAAGATGGAAAGATCAAGTGGAAGACAACATTGCCGGAATATGATCTTTCAAGCTGGAAAAACTGCGAAAAAGGCCGACTGGCTTGTGACAGAACGAGCTTAGAAAATATTTCCAGGCATCTTTTCTGTTCTGTCACAAGCCAGCTAAGTAAGTAAGTAGTGTAATTGAAAGTATCTTCGTAGATTGTTGAAAGCTTTATGGGAGCGCTTTTGAAGTTCGCTTTTGAACTTTTGAAGGTCTTCTTTCTACAAAAAATATTTAAATAAACCTTTGTCGAAAATTCTTCCATTATAAGACCTTCAAGAAATCGTGTATATATAGAAGGGAGGTGCTCGAGTGGTCCTCTTTGAAGCCCTTTTAAAGAATTTTAGAATCCTGCCTATTAGCTCTATCGTATTTCAAAAGCTGAAAGCTTGATCAAATACCTATATTTTCTATATTGGAAAATCCTACTATTTATAGAATATCTCATAAAAAATCCTATTCGAGCCTCTGCAATATATCATGCTTTTAGAATACCTCTGTGGAGCATGCATTTCAGGTATATAGCCATAAGAATAGACTATATATCTCCAGAAGAAATTATTTAACCCTCCCTTTTAGAATCTACTCCAAACATACGTCTCTGTGTCTCAATCATCAACACGACACTAAGTCCTTCTAACATATTTTCCCACACAAAAAAAACACCTCCTCTCATTCTTCTTCTTCTTCTTCAAAACATCAGCAGCAAAAAAATATATCCAACCGAGTCAGAACAAAAAAAAAACTTTTAAAACTTAAGGTTTTATATTACACACTTTGTACCGACGACGACGTACATACATATCTACGACATGCGACGACTATAACCTAAGTACAAAGAGTGTATGAGTGTCCGTCCGTCCGTCCATGTGTGTGCTCTTATATTTCGAATGTGTTGTTTGCCATCATGTATGACACGATTGTTGGTACAACCAACAACGACGACGACAAGGTATTATCGTTGCAAGTTCATAAAAAACCATGCAACAACAACAACAGCAGCAAATAGATTTGTTGTTAAACAAATGTTGTTGTTGTTCTTATTGTTGTTGCTGCTGCTGTTAAAACGCTTCTAAAGGAAAACATGAAACTTTTTTGTTTCTCGTTTATACGATACATGATGATATTATTATATGTCTATATGTATGTTTGTACGTATGTGGCAGCCCGAATCATTGTGCATATGTTAACATTTATGTTTTGTTGTTGTTGCTGGCTGTTTGTTATTATGAAAAGCAAAAAATACAAATAAAACATCAAAACCTAAAAAGATTGTGTTTACACTAACATCAAAATTCTAATAAAACAAACCGACCGACCGACCGACACACACTGAGGGCAAACATGAAAACAAAACAAAAACAACAAAAAATAGTATACAAGCGTATAACACGCAGATACAGAGGTACGGATGGACGGACAGGCGGATAAACATTTAGCCATGCAAACATGGCTAGAGGCATCTATGGGAAGAAGAAGATGAATACGAAGCATGCCGGCATGTGCAAATATTCACACTTTCGGGTTTGTTACACTTGGGCCTAGGTTTAGGAGGGTGATATTTTTTTTAAATATTTGGTGTGGATATTTTAAAAATATTGTTTAAAGGCCCAACCATGGGCGTGGATTTTTATACCCTTCACCACACTGTGGTACAGGGTGGTTATTATGTCTTTGTGCATATGTTTGTAACAGACAAAAGGAAAGAGATAGAAACATGCTTCCTTTTGAGAATATGCATAGAATCACTTTCTAAACGATGTATGCATGTCCGTCTGTCCGTCCGACTGTTCGTCTATCCATGTTAAATTGTAAACAAAGTACAGGTCGCATTTATAATCCGAATTGGATGAAATTTGGCATAGCTCATATATTTGGCCCAAGGATGAACCCTATTGAAATGGGGAAAAATCGGTTCAGATTTTGATATAGCTCCCATATATATTTTCGACCGATTTAATGGAAATGCTGTACCAAAGTCCCTATATATCCTTGGTTTGGAACGAAATTTGGCATAGCGTACTGACTCAAGTCCAAAATGATGTGTGTAAAATTTCTTGAAAATCGGTTCAGATTTAGATATAGCTCACATATATAGTTTCGCCCGATTTTAGGTAAATGGTGCACCAAAGTCCCTGAAAATCATTCGATTTTGGCATAGCATACAGAATTAAGTCTAGAATGGCGTGTGCTATGTTTCGTAAAAATCGATTCAGATTTAGGTATAGCTCCCACATATATAGATTCGCCCGATTTTAGGTAAATGGTTCACCAAAATCCCCAAAAATCATTTGATTTAAACGAATTTTCACATAGCGTACTGAATTGGGGCTAGAATGACGTGTGCCAAGTTTCGTGAAAATCGTTTCAGATTTAGGTATAGCTCTCATATATATTTTCGCCCGATTTAAGGTAAATGGTATGCCAAAGTCCCTATATATCTTCCGATTTGCACGAAATTGGGCATAGCGTATTGGATTGAGTCTAGAATGATGTGTGTAAAATTTTTTGAAAATCGGTTCAGATTTAGATATTGCTCCCATATATAGTTTCGCCCGATTTTAGGTAATTGGTACACCAAAGTCCCTATATATCCTTCGATTTCCATTAAATTTGGCATAGCATACTGAATGGGGTCTAGAATGATTTGTGTAAAATTTCTTGAAAATCGGTTCAGATTTAGATATAGCTCGCATATATAGTTTCGCCCGATTTAAGGTAAATGGTGCACCAAAGTCGCTGAAAATCATTCGATTTGCACGAATTTTGGCATAGCGTACTGAATTAAGTCTATAATGACGTGTGCTAAGATTCGCGAAAATCGATTCAGATTTAGATATAGCTCCCATATATATGTTCGCCGGAATTTAAGGTAAATGGTGCACCAAAGAGTCAAATTTAAGCGGATTGGCACGAAATTTTGCACAACGTATTGAAGATATAGCTCCCATATATATGTTCCTCCGATTTTTCGCAAATGGTGGACCAATGTGTCAAACTTAGACCGATTGGCACGAAATTTTGCCCAACGTCCTGAAGTTAGGATAGACTAACATGTTCCAAGTTTTATTGAAAATCGTCCGATTTTTAGCAAATAGTGCAGCAAAGAGTCAAATTTAAACCGATTGTCATGAAATTTTGCACAACGTACCGAAGGTAGGATAGACTAACGTGTGCCAAGTTTTATTGAAATCGGCTCAGATTTAGATATAGCTCCCATATATATGTTTGTCCAATTTTTCGCAAATGGTGCACCAATGAGTCAAATTTAGGCCGATTGGCACGAAATTTTGCACAACGCACTAAAGTTAGGATAGACTAACGTGTGCCAAGTTTTACTGAAATCGGTTCAGATTTAGATATAGCTCCCATATATATGTTCGTCCGATTTTTCGAAAATGATGCACCAAAGATTTAAAGTGTGTTCGATTGGCACAATATTACGCGCAATGTATCGAAATGGGTCTGGGTTAACCGTTATATGGGGGCTACCCGAAAAAGTGGACCGATATTGATAATTTTTAGTGGAGACAGTTATTACGTGGACCGATAAAGCTCATCTTCTGCAGACAAGAGACAACTTTATGCAAACAACTTTATCTCAATTCGTTTAGACGCTAGAGTCGGTTCATATATAGACACAGATCACACATTTAACAGAGTCGAATTTCATGTCAATGGTCCTTCAAAAATTCAAGGTCTGTAAGGATGTATTTCTAGAATGTGGTGAAGGGTATCATATAGTCGGCCCTGTCCGACTTTACTACTTTCCTTGGTTTTAAGAATTTTTTTAAAATTTCTGCCATAGGACATAGGACTTTTTAATTTTTTTATGCTCAAAGACTACTTTTAGGCGTGGATTTTTTAAAAATATTTTTTCGAAGTCTACAATCTATTTTGATGGTACACCCAGGTCTTAGTGTACTATATGATAATAAAAAAAACCCCCAGAGGCGAGAACAAAAACCTTAATCTTCTGTTTCTCACATCTCCCCATCTTCACTTCTTCATTTCTGTATTTGTGGTACCAAAATCCGCAACCATTCCCAACCTACCTACCTACCACTTCTTTATCTATTGCCATACTTACTTCTCCTCTAGCCTCTTAATAATAATTCATTCAAAATGTGTAAAGCCAAAGTAGCGTAACCGAGACAAGCTGACAACAGCAACAACACTGACATAAGAGGCGGCAAATGCCGCCACAACAAAAAAAATGAAATAGAAAAAAAAAAAACGAATACGAAGTGTAAAATTAAGCTGTGTAAGTATGTAAAAAAGAGCTTAACTCTTTTGTCTGCTAATTTATCGTTTAATTTGCATGTGAACGGCAACAACAACAGGCAGCAGCGAGCAACGTTAATGGGGTATGGTGTCGATGATGATGATGACGACCTGCGAGTGGTTGGTATAGAGGAGAGTAAAAGGCAGACCTGACGAGGCAGTCAGGCAGGCAATATTAACAACTTAGACACACAACTAAACAAAAAAAACAAAACACAACATGTAATTTACTAATTTGCACTTAATATGTGCAAATTGACCTTTTTTGTTGTGGCAGCAACAACAACAACAGCAGCAGCAAAAAATAGCAACAACACCATCGACACCATCTAATAGTATCGTGAAAAACCACAAAGCAAATGAAAAACCTCATCACGAACTTACAACACACACCAGGGTGGAGAGAAGTGTGAAAGAGCGGGGAAAAGGAGAGTTAGGCTGCCGAACGAGGTGTAAAAACTATTATAAGATACGAGAAAAAAACGCATAGAGAATTAGTAATAACATGACATGTAATTGAATTTTTATCGCCTGGTTGAACTTTTTGCACAGTGCAGAAAAAATATATTTTTTAACCAGTAAGGAAAATAGCAAAGTCGGACGGGGCCGACTATATGATACCCTTCACCACTATGGGTATATTAAACAAATGCATCCTAACAGAAGGGCCATTAACATGAAATTGGATGAACTAAAATATGTGACCTTTTACCTAAAATCGGTCAAACATATATAATGAAGGGCCATTAGCATGAAATTGGATGAACTAAAATGTGTGACCTTTTACCTAAAATCGGACAAAACTATATATGGGAGCTATATCTAAATCGGAACCGATTTTCAAGAAATTTTACACACATCATTCTAAACTCAATTTATTACGCTATGCCAAATTACATGGAAATCGAAGGATATATAGGGACTTTGGCATACGATTTACCTAAAATCGGACAAAACTATATATGGGAGCTGTATCTAAATCGGAACCGATCTTCACGAAACTTAGCACTCGTCATTCTAGACTTAATTCAGTACGCTATGCCAAAATTCGTGCAAATCGAAGGATATATAGGGACTTTGGGGAACCATTTACCTAAAATCGGGCGAAACTATATATGAGAGCTATATTTAAATCGGAACCGATTTTCAATAAATTTTACACACATCATTCTAAACTCAATTCATTACGCTATGCCGAATTTCCTGCAAATCGGAAGATATATAGGGACTTTGGCATACCATTTACCTAAAATCGGGCGAAACTATATATGGAAGCTATATCTAAATCAGAACCGATTTTCAAGAAATTTTACACACATCATTCTAAACTCAATTCATTACGTTATGCCAAATTTCATGGAAATCGAAGGATATATAGGGACTATAGTACACCATTTACATTAAATCGGACGAAACTATGTATGGGAGCTATATGTAAATCAGAACCGATTTTTTTCCAATTTCAATAGGGTTCGTCCTTGGGCCAAATAAGTGACCTATGCCAAATTCCATCCAATTCGGATCATAAATGCGACCTGTACTTTGTTTACAATTTAACATGGACAGGCGGACGGACATGCATAAATCGACTTAGAAAGTGATTCTGTACATATTCTCAAAAGCAACCCTGTGTCTGTCTCGTTTCCTTTTGCCAGTTACAAACATATGCACAAAGACATAAAAATCCACGCCTAAGGGTAGACCCTGAAAAATTAATTTTTAAAAAATCCACGCTTAAAGGTAGACCATGAAAAATATTTTTTGAGAAATACACGCCTAAAGATAGACTATGAAAACTATGTTTTAAACCAGTGAGCGGAACAGTATAGTCGGACGGGGCCGACCATACGATACCCTACACAACTAGCGCGGAACTCAAACTTTCTGCGGATGCTTATTCCGAGCCTAGGCAATATTTCGTAATATTTACACCCTCTTGCCCGATTAGAAGTCTACACCACTTCTTCTTTACACTGACATATATTCCGAATATTACTAATATTCAGTACAGCTCTTCTAACTAATTGTCCAGATTCCCTTCAACGTGAGTTGTGTTGTGATGTTCGGCTTATAAATTAGTTTTCGGTCGATTTCATCCCAAAATTATTATCTGATCGTCACCGAAAATTATAGGCATTGTCCTTGACCATAACTGGAATCTCATGGAATCACATTTTTTTATTTCCGACCTATTGTATGGTAATAGTAACCCATTAATAATATCTCAGTACGTTAGCTCCTGTAAATATTTAAGTAACTCCCTCATCTGAGTACATACGACAATATAATTGGTATCAATTTAAAGGTCAACCACTCCTCTTGGCTATACTGTCAACTTCTCCGGTCTATGTCCTTCAGGGGCAAATATACAAATAGAATACAATTTTTCACACAAAAGTCAGAGTCCATTTGACCCGCTAAATATTGACCGATCTTTATCAAAACAGTCATGCTTATTCTTTAGCCTGATACCTTTCTCTATGTAAAATTTCACGATGTTAGGGCCATAATTGCGGCATCTGGAGCGACAAGAAAAACGGACAAAAATTAAGTATTTGGTCCATTTCATCCCCTAAATATTAACCGATCTTTACCAAAAACAATAGGGGTCTTCATTGGCCAGAACCGGTCCATAACTGTGACCTGTATCATGTTTACAAATTATAATGGACAGACGGACGGACGGACCGACACACATGTCTAGATCGACTCAGCTAGCCAAGATATGACGATCGGTACACTTAAAGGTGGGTCTAGGACCAATATCTCGTGGCGTTACAATCTCTTGGGGCTGCACAAAGCTATAATACCCTGACAACATAGTTGGTCCTGAAGTATTTGGTCCATTTCATCCCCTAAATACTAACCGATCTTTACCAAAAACAATAGGGGTCTTCATTGGCCAGAACCGGTCCATAACTGTGGCCTGTATCGTGTTGTTTGTGGCATTACAATCTCTTGGGGCTGCACAAAGCTATAATACCCTGACAACATAGTTGGTCCTGAAGTATTTGGTCCATTTCATCCCCTAAATATTAACCGATCTTTACCAAAAACAATAGAGGTCTTCATTGGCCAGAACCGGTTCATAACTGTGGCCTGTATCGTGTTTACAAATTATAATGGACAGACGGACGGACGGACCGACACACATGTCTAGATCGACTCAGCTAGCCGAGATATGACGATGGGTACACTTAAAGGTGGGTCTAGGACCAATATTTCGTGGCGTTACAAACTCTTGGGGCCGCACAAAGCTATAATACCCTGACAACATAGTTGTGTAGGGTATACAAATTCTCGGCTAAAGGTAGGCTATGAAAAATATATTTTTTTAAATCCACGTAGAGGGATACAAAAATATTTGAAACACCCTTATACCTCATATTTGAGGCTGACCCGAACTTTCCATACAACTCTCGTTTATACCATATACTATATATTTTTTCTATTTTGAAAATCGCCAACTTATGATAAATGATTCGTTTTGAATCATTTATCATAATTGTGCAATTTTTCATTGAAAAAAGTATGTTAACGACATAAAACTTCATTTGTGTGAGGTTTTATAATAAAAATTGGAATTCAGCTAAGTTTTATCATAGAAAAATGTAATTCAGCAAAGGTTTTTTCATCAGCAAATATTATGAGATGTCATAAAAAACAAATTTACTGCAAAAAATTGTAATTCAGCTAAGTTTTTCGTGTAATAAACACAATTCAGCTAATTTTTCATTTATTCAGCCACGATTTTGTTATTGTAAAATAAACCTTGTTATAGGAAAATGCATTTTAAAGTCCTAAAATATAATTTGAGTGATGTTTAGGTATAAAAAATCATATTCAGCTAAGTTTTATCATGTGTAGATGTAATTCAGCAAATGTTTTTTCAACGGAAAACGTAATGTGATGGCCTAATTATTTAATTTATAACGAAAATGTGTAATTCAGCTAAGTTTTTTTTTTTTTTTTTTTTTTGTGAAAAAAGTTATTCAGCTAATTTTTTTTTTTTTTGCGAAAAAAATTATTCATCTAAGTGTTTGTTATAGTAAACAAAAACTTTGCTATAAAAAATCATTTTAGCGACATAAAACATCATTTGGTGGTTTGTTTCTATTTTTTTCTTAATTTTTTATGGCTTTCAGTGTCCAATGTATTTTTTATTGTTTTTAATTGTTATTGTAGTTTAACGAGCGTTGTGATATTTAGCCAAATTGCTAAATAAGCTGAAAATTGAAATAAGCTGAGCAAGGCATAAAGCCGATGTATGCCAGAGCTTCCTCCAGTCAATTCGATTTTTTGTCTTTTTGAGATTCATAGTTAATGAATGGTTGCTGAGAAAGTCAATCAGGGAGGTAATCGGACAATTTAATGGGAACGGACATACGGTCCCAAAAAAAAAGGAAAACAAAAACCCGACACGACACAACAATTTGCATGTCGCTATGATTTTTTTCCTACAATTTTACTTCGAGTTTAATGAACGTTGTTGTATTGGGAGGAGGAGAGGGGATCGCACAAGAGAAAGTTAAGCAAGCAATCAATTGATGATCAAAGTCTTCAAATGTTAGCAGGTTTTTTTCACTCCATCGAAAAAAAATTAAAAAAAATCGTTATTAATATACAATTCGGGTTTTTTATTGATATTGATGTTTGTGTATATTTAAAAAATATTGAAAACAAAATGTTTAAAAATATCCAATTTGCAAAAATATGTATTTTTTTGCCTGTGCACAAACAGCAGGCGACGAGGTCAATAATCTGTTAAGCAACAAATTAGCATATTTAGTTAGCTTCAAGGCGAAATTAAAGTTTTTTGTTTTCTTTTTTGTTATTTAAAGATGGTCTGTGTTGTTGTTGCTATTGGGGAGACTGATGAGAGATAGACAAATGTTTGAAGATGTTTGAACGAAGCATACGATATGTGGCTCGAAAAAATATTTTCGAAAATCTAGGCAAAAGGCCTTAACAATATTTTTTAAAAATCTACGCATACATTAAAGAAATATTTTTAATGTGGGATTGTAAAAAAAACTGGCTGGTCTTTGAAAAAATATTTTTAAAAATTCCCACCTATGGTTGGTCTTTGAAAAAGTATTTTTAATAAAATCCAGGCCTTAGGCTGGATTTTTTTGTTCTTGAAAAACTTATTTTTAAATAAAAATCTACTCCTTTGGCAAGGCCTTAAAAATATTTTTAAAAATCTACAACTAAATGTAGACTTTGAAAAGAATTTTAAAAATCCACGCCTAAGTGTAGACCTTGAAAAAAATATTTTTAAAAAATCCACGACTATGGTTGGGCCTTAAAAAAATAATTTTTAAAAAATACACGCCTACGGAAACCTGGAACAGATACAGACAGTGTATTGAGGATCTGGAAGGAGCCTTTTGAAAAGCTTCTGGCATCAAATAGCGGCGGTGAAGAAGATACCCCAGAAACAATAAGAGATAACGATATAGAATGTATGCCACCTAGCCAAGATGAGGTCAAAATAGCAATTAATCGGCTGAAGAACAATAAAGCAGCTGGAGCGATAGGTTACCAACCGAACTATTCAAGACTGGTGGTCAGAAGCATGCACCAGCTGATTAGTACAATTTGGCCAATGATTGGAGCCTCAGCATCCTGTGTCCCGTGCACAAGAAAGGAGACAAGACGATATATGTCAACTATGGAGAAATTAGTCTCCTTCCCATCGCATATAAAGTGCTATCCATTTTCAATCGAATCGTGGAAAAAAACCCACGAAAAACACATCGACACATACCACCTATTCGTCGACCACCTATTCGTCAGAGGTGTTTAAAGCCATGTCTATGTTCGGCATTCCTGCAAAATTAATAAGGCTATGCAGAATAACTTTAAGTGGCACACGGGCAGCAGTTAAAGTCGAAAAGGACCAAACGGAGCCCTTAAATGCCGAACGAGGATTCAGACAAGGTGATAGTTTGTCGTGTGACCTTTTTAACATCCTGCTGGAAAAGGTCATTCGTGACGCAAAGGTGAACAGAAATGGCACTCTGTACACCAAACAACACATGTTACTCGCCTACGCCGATCACATCGATATAATGGGTCGAACATTGCAAACGGTAACAGCCACTTTTCAACAAATGGAGGTGGAGTCTGCCAAAGTGGGTCTGGCAGTAAACGGCGAGAAGACCATGCTGATGGTATCAACGCGCAAGACGTCCAGTAGAACTTGAGAACTACAGCTTCGTGATAGTTAAAGAGACAAGACGCTGGTACTACCCGTGCTGTTATATGGATCTGAAGCATGGGTACTTGCGCAAGCAGATGAGACAGATCTTGAGGTGTTTGAAAGAAAAAGTTCTCCAAAAGATCTATGGGCCAATTTGAGTCGACGGCGAATATCGGCGTCGAATGAACCACGAGCTCTACAATTTTTGAGCTACAGCGACTACTGCGTCTAGGCCATGTTGTGCGAATGAATGAGAATGAGAAAAGCGAGCCTACTGATGGTTCCCGTAGAAGGGGAAGACTACGAATTAGATGGAAAGACCAAGTAGAAAACAACATCTTGGAATGTGGTCTTCCCAAATGGTGGAGATGCGCACAAGACGCGCTTGGAAATCCTTTCTAAGCTCGGCTTATGAACCGAAAGTTCTGTCACAAGCCAACTAAGTAAGTAAAAAATACACGACTAGTAGAAAACACAATTTAATATTTAAAAAAAAAAAAAAATTATACGCCTAAAAAATCCACGGTTATAGGTAGACCATAAAAAATAATTTGAGAAATATTATCAAATTCCTCACCTAAGGCTGGTCTTCTTCCTTTTTCAATTCAATTCAAAAAAACTCCTCATTGGGTCTAAAGAAACAGTTTGATTTATGTCTCACGAAATTCCCTCAAATCTGGTTTTCTATTCATAATCAAATCTAATTGCTTATTTATTGTTTTCCAAAAAAAAATCTATTTTATTTATTTATTTCTTGCTATTTTGTTGTTGCTGTTTTTTAATTATTTATTGGCCATCATTAGCATTAACAAATTGACTATATTTTGTGTTGCTGTTGATAAGACCACCTTCGAAGAACAAGAGAATGACCTGAAGCAAAAAATTAATATCTCAGAAATAGCTATTTATAATATGGCCAGGGGTTCCGCGAATGTGTGTGCGTCTGTCTGTCCGTCTTCCCATCAAATAGATTTGCCGCAGTAGTTTGTGGTTTTTTATGGTTGTTTTTAGTGTTGTTGTTGTTATTAAGTATTTTGTTTTATTGGCTCTTTTATTTAGTTGAGTTATTATAGCAAAATTGATTAAGACTACTACCATGTTGATCATAATTATCACAACATTATATGGGATTTTTGGTTGGTAGGTAGGTGGTATTGAAATTAGCATAAAATAAAAACAAAAAATAAAAACAAAAACTTTGCGCTCCCCCCCCTTTAGGCCATCATTATAATATTTAAAATTATGAGAATGTTTTCAACAGCGGCGTTGATGATGATGATGTGTAAATTTTGTTATTGTTGTTTTTATTATTATTATTTTTTGTTTCCATTGTAATTTTAATGTTGTTAACAAAAAAAAAAAAAAACAGTTCATAGCCTCAATGTTTTTATTTCATTTTTGTATGGGGATCCACATACACACACATTTGTTATTGGCTGGCTCGTCTCGCGCCTTTGTTTTATTATTGATGTTATAGTTCCCCATACCAAAAAGACCCACCATTTACCCCCATTCCACTTCGAAATATAACAACAAATTAACTTTTTGTGCGTTTGCCCCTGCGTGTGTGTGTTGTTATTGTTGTTTTTGTATTTTTTGTGTGTTAAACGATGCGTTGTATTTACCATTAATTTGATCATTTTATTATAGCATGGGAGCCGAGCAGCAGTCAGTCAGCCAACAAGCCATCCAGTCCACATAGACTAGTCAGCCCATTCAGCTCTGAACAAGCCATAATAGCCATAAAGTATCCCATTAAAAATCTATTATGTTTCCACTTTTAATTAATCATAAAAAACAGAGGAGGAGGCCCAATGTTTTAATTTCCCTCAACCTCTTTTTTATGAGATTGGTTAGTTGGTGAGGTAATCTCTACACTTCGCCCGACTGGACTGGACTGGAGTGAGTGGCGGCGGTGTTAATTTAGAATAGGAGGTGCTAATGTTTAAATATTATAATCAGATCTAATTGTCATGGAATTTATCACCCCAAAAAGTCGTTGAGATCATTAAATTAATTTTAAATCCAAAAGAACCCATAAAAATTGGGTTTTTGGAGAAGAAAAAAAAAAAAAAAAGATAAGTCATTATAATTAGACTAGATTAAAGTATACGGATTAAGTGGGTCTCTCAAGGGATCGTGTGAGGTTTAAATTATTTAAATAAGAAACCTTTAGCTAAAATCCTGAGAAAAAATTAAAAAAAAAACAATATTTGTTTAAAAAATAAATGCTAACTGGGCCTTATAAATATGTTTAAAAAATATAGGCCTCTAATTGGACCTTAAAAAAATATTGTTAACTAGCAAAGTGTCCGCTACTTCATATGCGGAAATGGGGAAAAAATAATAACACTTGATATGGAAATTGTGAATACGGTATAATTTGTCATCAACTACATCTACATGTAATATCAAGTTTATTACCATTTAGTACTCTTCATACCAGGGACGAACGCAGGTGGGCGGCCCGGGACCCCGCCACCCTTTGGTACTTCTTTCTAACTCCCCGCCATACTAAATATTAGACTTCTAGCTCTCTCCGTTACCCCAATCCAAATGTAATGCATTTTTTATTTATTATTTTTTTATTTACTATTCGTGCACATTAATTCGAGTTTTCAAAGGATTCAACTAAATTCAAATTGTTCCAAATTTTGTACCATTTAGTACTTCTCGTACTCATAAGTAAACGTTTCTAAAACTAAATTAATCCTAAACTCTAATAGTAATCTTAATTCCACCAAAGTCCAAATTGTACCAAATTTAGTACTTTTCGTACTCATAAGTACAAATTTCCAAATTTACTTCAATCCTGCTTTCAAGTAGTAATCGTAAGTCCACATATAAGAATTCCAGCTCTGCCTGTTCATTAAAAAACCAAATTATACAAGATTTGGTACCATTCTGTACTTTTCGTACCCATATTCCAAACCTACGCCAATATTCCAACCCTGCTTTCAAATGGTAATCATAAGTCCAAATTTAAGAATTCCAACTCTACCAATTTCCTAAATTTTACCAGATTTGGTACCATTCTCTGCTTTTCCTACACTCCCACAGTAACCTAAGTTGCAAGTTTTAGTACTTTTGTACTCATTTACCATTTAGTACTTTTTGTTTTTATAATTAAGAATTTTCTAAACTACCTCAATCCTACACTGCAACAGTAATTTTAATTCTAAAATTCTGGAGTCCAGCTCTATCCGTTCACACATAATCAAGATGTACCAAATATAGTGGCATTTAGTACACATAAGTACTATGCTTCCATATATCAATTCTATATTCCAACAAAATTCAAATTGTACGAAATCTAGTGTCGTTTAGTACTTTTCGTACACATAAATACGAACTTCCAAATTCCTTAATTCCAAATTTCAGGTTTTCAACTCTATTCATTCAAGCAAAATCCAAATTGTACTAAAGTTAGTACCATATAGCACTTTTCGTACCAATAAATACGATTTTCCTAAACTACCTCAATCCGACAGTCATTTTAATTCCCAATTTGAAGACTCCAGCTCTATCTGTTCACCTAAATTTAATTTGCACCAAATTTAGTTCCATTTAGTACTTTTAGTACATATAAGTACAATTTTTTAAAGCTACCTCATTCCGGTACTCCAATAGTAGTCCTAATTCTCTATACACTCAACATAATGTAAATAGTAGCAAATTTAGTACCATTTTGTACTTTTTATACTTATATGTACGAATTTCTTAAACCATTTCCATACATCAGCACCACTTCCCAACCTGCATCCCATATAAAATGTCAAGATTGGAACTAAATTTAGTAAAGTTTAGTACTTTTCGTACACTTATAGGTCGAATTTTCAAAAACCCTTTTGTACACTTTTCTAACATTGCATCAGTGACCCACATTCCAAATTTCAGAATTCTAGCTCTTCCCGATCGCCTAACACAAAGGATACGACATTCCGTACGTTTTAGTACATTTCATACCTACACACCAACTACAACTCACACTCAAAATTTCAGGCTTCTAGCTTCACTTAACACTAAGCTCTTTTATATATTAAGATAATCCGCACCTATTGGAGGTCTACGAACAATTTATTTTAAGTTCAGATCAGGACCTGGAAAAAATATTTCTAGCAACCTACACCTATTGGTTGTCTATGAAAAAATATTTTTTAAAAAATCCACTTTAATTGTAGACTATGAACATATATGAAAATAATTATCGCCTTAGGGTAGGCCATGAAAAATAATGTTAAAAGATCCACGCCTAAGAGTAGACCTTAAAAAATAATGTTAAAAGATCCACGCCTATTGGTGGACCATGAAATCCACGCCTAAGAGTAGACCTTAAAAAATAATTTTAAAAGATCCACGCCTATTGGTGGACCATGAAATCCACCCCTATGAGTAGACCTTAAAAAATAATTTTAAAAGATCCACGCCTAAGATTAGACCTTAAAAAATAATTATAAAAGATCCACGCCTATTGGTGGACCATGAAATCCACGCCTAAGAGTAGACCTTAAAAAATAATTTTAAAAGATCCACGCCTATTGGTGGACCATGAAATCCACGCCTAAGAGTAGACCTTAAAAAATATTTATAAAAAATCCACGCCTAAGGGTAGACCATGAAAATGAAGTTTAAAAATCCAAGCCTAAGGGTAGACCATGAAAATGAAGTTTAAAAAAATCCACGCCTAAGGGTAGGCCATGAAAATGAAGTTTAAAAAAATCCAAGCCTAAGGGTAGACCATGAAAATGAAGTTTAAAAAAATCCAAGCCTAAGGGTAGACCATGAAAATGAAGTTTAAAAAATCCACGCTTAAGGGTAGACCATGATAATGAAGTTTAAAAAATCCACGCCTAAGGGTAGACCATGATAATGAAGATTAAAAAATCCACGCCTAAGGGTAGACCATGAAAATGAAGTTTAAAAAATCCACGCCTAAAGGTAGACCATGAAAATGAAATTTAAAAAATCCACGCCTAAGGGTAGACCATGAAAATTAGGTTTAAAAAATCAACGCCTAGAACCATGAAAAGACCGCCTCCAAAAAATATTCCTAACTTCTATCCTATTCCTAACATTTTATTCATATTTCAATAATGTTATCAAAAAATTTCCATTATTTTCTCCGCCAGTTCACCATACAAAATGAATGTACCAACCAAAACAAAAATCATGGCGCTAAAGTAAATATTAGAAACGTGTGGAATTTCAAAATCCCACATAAATCGAGGCCATAAATTAATAATAAACAAGAAGAAAAAAAAACTCTTATCAAAATCGAGCAATAACAAATGTTGACAGAGATTTTCCAAAAAAAAAAAAAAAACGGAAAGAATTATTTCCTCCTCAAATGTTGATATTTTACAAAAAAAACAATCAACCAAACCAGTATCATGATGTGTTGGATATCAATCATTTTGGCGGGGAGGGATGATTAAAAGTATTCAAATAAATGGATGGGGGGTATTATTTAAAGACCACCATTATTCATTCATAATTCATAATGTCATTGGGAGCCATATTAAGTTGTCAAATATAAAAACAAAATAAATTGATTATATTTCACACCCCGCGCGCTCGATGATATTTTTAAAATGCATTAACAATTAAACTCTTGATCTTTCGTAGACAAAAAAAAATTGTTTAAATAATAAAATAAATAATTTTAATACCACCTACCTTATTTTCATCATTGCCGCTATCACACTGGAATGGAAATGAAAAAAATAGAGATTAGTTTTGAATACCAAAAAAATGTTTTTTGTTTTTTATCAACTTACGATATTAAATCCTTTTCCAATATTGTTAACTCTACTATTTGCCGCCGCCTGTTGATGTTTGGGTGGGTTGTGGGGAAGAAACAAAAAATTAATAATAACGATTAGATTAATGATTGCAAACAAAACGTAACAAAACAAAATAGAAAAAAATACAAATTGTGATAATTAAAACGATTTTTATGGAAAGCATTTTGAAAATTAAAAAAAAATCCAATCCAGATTAAATCAGCTAATTATGGTTTTAACAACATTTTATGGGAATTAGTTGATGGGGGTTGTTGTTGTTGTTGTTATTATTGAATAACAATGTTTAGAATAATAAATGATAGCCGGTTGGTTAATCGTTGGGCCACATCGAAGTGAATGGCTTGCTGTAGTAGTTCTACCAATACGAGTGGTTTATTATTTTTTATTATTATTACTTGAAATTTGATATTGAAAAAAAAACAAAGTGTTCAGAAAACAAATAAATATTTTCAAGTGTTTTTTTGTCTGTCATTTGAACAATAGGTACTAGAGAAAAAGTATATTGATAGCGTTCATTTTAAGTAGGAGGTGTGTTTCAAATATATTTGATATTGTATACAATAATATTCAATATTATTTTGCAAACAAATTTGTGGGTTAGGTTTAAGAAACAAAAAACATGAGCTGTAATAAAAAATAAAATTATTGCATCAAAATCTATCCTAAATACAGACCCAGACCTACAAGAAGTTGTGAGAGGTATTAAATCATGCCTAAGGGTAGTCTATGTTTAACATATGTTTAAAAAGTCCACGCCCAAGGGTAGACCACGATTTTTTTTTTTTTTTTTGTTCTAAATCCACGCCTAAGGGTTGACCACCCCTAAGGGTGGACCATGAACAAATATTTTTAAAAAATCCGCGCCTAAGGGTAGACCACGCCTAAGGGTGGACCATGAAAAAATATGTTTAAAAAATCCGCGCCTAAGGGTAGATCACGCCTAAGAGTGGACCATGAAAAAATATGTTTAAAAAAATCCATATATTATCTCATATATTTGGTCATCATTTATAATTTTTGGTAGGGAGAGAATATGAATCCAAACTTTATAAAACCTTATATTTTTACCAAACCTAGATCATATCCAAAGATAGGGCCCACCTTCTGTAACCTTCCTCACATAGTGTCAAAATTTAGAAATGTTTTTTATTCAAAATCAAAAGAATGGAAAGGCCGATTTAATCCAAACTTTGTCAATTCTAATACTTTTACCAAACTTAGATCATGTCCGATGATGGGGCCCTTCGGTCCACTCCTTCTGGTACCTTCCCCACAGAGTGCCAATATTTTGAAATTTTGTTTATTCGAAGTCAAACGAATAGAATATCTGACTCAAACCAAACTTTGCAAATCGTAATACTTTTTCCAATCCTTGAGCATATTCGAAGATGAGACCCATCGGTCCACTCCTTCTGATACCTCCCCCACAAAGTGTCAACATTTTGAAATTTCCTTATTCAATACGAACGCAATATCCGATATGAGTCAAACTTAACAAATCGTAATATTTTTACCTAGCCTAGATATAATTCAAAGATGGGACTCATCGATCCACTCCCTCTGGTACCTCCCCTGCAAAGGTTTAAAATTTTGAAATTTTGTTAAATCAATATCAAACGATTTGATCAGATCTTTACACATCGTAATATTTTTACGATACCTAGATCATGTCCGAAGATGGGACATATCAATACAGTTCTCCTGGTAAATGTAGAGGCTTTTGTTCTCCGAATAACATAAGATCGTACGGAAATTTATATGGGAGGTACTTCTAAATTTGAACCGATTTTCACGAAACTTTGTACACATCATTCTGGACTCAATTCAGTAGGCTGTGGCAAATTTCGTGCAAATCGAAAGATGTATAAGGACTTTATGGGAGCTATATCTAAATCTGAACCGATTTTCTGGAAACTTAACACACATCAATTTAGACTTAATTCATTAGGCTATGACAAATTTCGTGCAAATCAAAAGAAATGTAGGGCTGAATAACATAAGATCGTACGGAATTATATATGGGAGGTACTTCTAAATTTGAACAGATTTTTCACGAAACTTAACACACATCACTATAGACTACATTTAGTACTCTATGCCAATTTTCGTGCAAATCGAAAGAAATTTTTTAGGGGCTATATCTAAATCTGAACCGATTTTCACGAAACTTAACACACATCACTATAGACTAAATTTAGTACGATATACCAAATTTCGTGCAAATTTGGTTCTCAATTAACATAAAATCGAACGAAAATATGTATATGAGCTATATCTAAATCTGAACCGATTTTTTCTCAATTTCACTAGGGTTCGTCATTGGGCCATGTAAATGAACTGTGCCAAATTTTATCCAATTCAGATGATAAATGCGACCTGTACTTTATTTAAATTTTAACATGGAAAGACATACGGACGGACCGACATGCATGAATCGATTTAAAAAGAGATTCTATGCATATTCTCAAAAGTAACCATGTGTCTATCTCGTTCCCTTTTGCGTGTAACAAACATATGCACAAAGACATAATACCCTGTACCACAGTGTGATGGATGAAGAGTATAAAAAGGGGGGTTATATGGGGACTACCCCAAAAAGGGGGCAAACATTAATAATTTTTGGTAAGGAGATTTGTTACCATATACGACTATAAAATATCAAATTGCAGCGAATTCGGTAGAAAAAACGCGCGAAGAACCGAAAATTGGGGGTATCCTTATATGGGACCGAAAAAATGGACCTATATTCCAAATTTTTTTATGGAGAGGTTTGGTACCTATTAAGAATTCAAAGTACTAAATTACAGCCAATTCGGTGGAAAAATGCGAATGCGATCATTTCACAAATCACTTGTTTGCATTGTGTCCCCTCCTTCTAAATTTCTTTAGATTAAATTTTAGAATTTTTTTAATAGAAATACCTAATTAGATGTTGGACATGTGTTGGATATAAATATTTTATAAATATCTAATGTATATACAAACATTTTTTTTTTTTTATATAATATCAATGAAGACAATTCATAATAACTAACTGACATTAACAAATTAAAAGTGTCACTCATGTCCAACAGCAGAAGACGATGACGAGGAGCGACAACGAACGACACGACACTTATCAATGGCTACACTTAATTAAAATCAATATTTAAAAGAAAAACAACAACAATAACCATAAAAACATCAAATGGAAACAAATATAAAACAAAGCTAGGTAGGTAGGTAGGCAAATAAATATTTATAAGTAGCAGCAGCAGTAAAAAAAACAATTAAAATGTAATAATTATAATCAATTACAACAACAACAAAAAAGTGAAAATTATCTGATTATGAATAAATAATACTAAAAATATACGACTATCAAATCGAGCAACCTAATAATTATTGGTGTAACGACAATCACGACAACAAACAAAAAAACGCTCCCTATTAAATTAATTTATCAATTTTTTTGTAGTAATGATGACAATGACACAATAAATTAATTTAATTATATATACTTAATAAAAAAAACGGTCAACAACAAGAACAACACAAAAGTGTTTGAGACATAACTAACAGATCTGATAACTATCTGCCTAACAATCTAACTAAGTAGCGTGTGTTGCAAAACTATTTAACTAAAATTACTATTTTGACATGTCTCCACCATCAAGTTTTGGGGACAGGGTAAAGTGAAGGGAAGTGAGTGTAAAAGTGGGGGCACACACACACATTTGCCAAAAGGTGATTGCGAACAATTGCAAGTCAAATTATAGACAATTAGCCGCTTTTTTCCATTTAATTGATAAATTTAATAGAATAGAATATAATTTGTCGGTATGGCTGTCTGTGTGTGTGTGCGTTTGGGTTGTGTTCAGGCCGCCTTAGGTAAACATATTTTTTTTGGTATTGTTGTACATTATTAGCGGGTTATTTGCTGGTTTGTTTATTTTCTTTATTAGCCAGAGAATGAAAAGAAAATAAATATTTTGGAATTGTATTGCGATAAGAAAATTAAGTAATTATTAGGTAATTTTCGGGGTGTAGATATATATTTGAATATACATCAATTACAAGTTAAATAAAATTGAATTGAATTGAATATATACACATATACTACAATGACACACATCTGGCTAAACAAAAGGCCACAAACTTTTCCATACAGAAAGACCTGTTATTCTCAAGTCTCTTGAATTTTTATTGCATTCAATAATACTAACCGATATTGTTGTCTATAAAAAAAACGTATATCTTGGTCTCTATATAAGTAAATCTATAGGTCTCCTCCTCCTCCTCCCCAGCAAAATTTTCCATATGGGAAGACCTGTTATTCTCTATGCGCCATCTTGTTGTCTACAAAAATTATATCTTGGTCTCTATATAAATTAACCTATAGGTCTTCTACATATAAACCTCTAGGCCTACTAAACAGGAAATCCTTGAACACTTGCAATCTTAAGGTCTAAGAAAACCTCTTGATCATCTATTGAAAAAGAAGATTTATACTTTTATTTTTGAAGACCTATTGATCATCATTTATGTAAGTAAAATTCTGGGTCTCCCACGTCTGGCTTCTCCTTTTAATGTCTAAGAAGTCCTCTTGATTATCTATTTATTAGAACATAATCTTCTGCTTTAGAAGATTTTCTTCTACTTCTTGTTAATTCCTGTAGAACTTTCTTACGGTCTAGTACCTCCCACCACAAAGACCAACATTTTCAATTTTTATAAATCCAATACTAAGCGAATGGAATGTCCGATTTGATTCAATCATTGCAAATCGTAATATTTTGACCAAACCTAGATCATGGCCGTATATGGGACCCATCGGTCCTCTCCTTCTACTACCTCCCCTACAAAATGTCAAAATTTTGAAAATTTCTTAATTCAACATCGAATGTTGAGAGAGAATTCCGATTTGATCCACACTTTGCAAATCTTCTTCTGGTACCTCCCCCACAAGGTGTCAAAATTTTGAAAATTTCTTAATTCAATATCGAATGAATGAAATGTTCATTTTGATCCAAACTTTGCAAATCGTAATACTTTTACCAAACCTTGATCATATCCGAAGATGGGACCCATCAATGCACACTTTTGAAAATTTCTTAATTCAATATCAAAGGAATGGAATGTCCGATTTGCTTCAAACCTAGCAAATCGTAATACTTTTAACAAACTTAGATTATATCCGTAGACGAGACCCATCGATCCACAGTTTGCACATCATAATATTTTTACCAAACCTAGATAATATACGAATACTGGACCAATCGGTACAATCCTTCATAAGTGAGAGAATTTCCGATTTGATTCAAACTTTACAAATCGTTATACTTTTTCCAAACCTAGATCATAGCCGAATATGGGACCCTTCAGTCCGATCCACTCCTTCTGATACTTCCCCCACAAACATTCAAACATACAACAGAAAAAAGTTGACGGCAAGTTGAAGGCAAAAAACAAAACAAATGTGTAAACAATTTCTTTTAAATCATTTCACAATCCATTTGAAAGATAGAAGACGGAAGAATATATGTATTCATTGCGGAGAGGGTACAAAAATCTTTATTGGTATTTAGAAGACCTGAAGTAAAAGAATGAAATACTATGGAAGGTCTTCCCCTATACAAAATACCCTAAACGGATCAAGAATGACACACACCTGTCGATAAAAAGCCAGCTGACATTTGCGCATAAAATACCCCAGAAGGTTGTTTATTCTCGCCCTAAAGAGAGAGTCTTCTTGTCTATTGAAGTCCTTAAGATCTTTAGTCTTTGCAAGACCTCATCTATTTTATTTCAATTGATCTAGACCTCAATAAAAAAACATCTGCCAAGAAAAACCTTCGCTTTTATAACAAATCAAGAGGTTTTTATGCCTATAAATGACTAGGAAGAAGTATCGGAGATGCTAAGATTTATTTCCATAGAAGGCCTTCCTCCTACAAAATACCCTAAATGGATCAAGAATGAATGCCATAAATCTAGACCTCAATGAAGAAACATCTGTCAAGAAAAACCTTAGTTTTTATACAAATTTTATAGGGTGTTATGCCAATAAATGACTAGGGAGAAGTATCGGAGACGCTAGGTTAGGTTAGGAAAGGGATGTACGGTTGTTAGTAACAACCGTTCATTCGGAGTCTATTGTCTTTGATACGTAAAAAGAAAGTGGAAAAGAAGAGAGAGTGAAAGAGAGAAGAAAATAGTAGGAGTAAGAGAGACTAAAAAGTGGTTATTTTAGCCATGCCAGATTTTTGACAAAACCTAGGATCTTAAGGGGGTCTATTTTGGAGAAGAAAGCTAGATTATCAATTTCATATCTTTCAAACCGTTTGTGTCCTTTGCCACTTAGCGAGGATATGTTCAATTTTTTCTATCTCCTCTTCGTCCTCACATATATGACAGTAATCATTCTCTCCGCTGGAGTCCCATTTCAAAGTGAGAGATCCACAATGATTTTAATCTCCCTCTTATTATGTGACAACAGCGAAAAAGTTCTTCGGCAAGAGAGAATTCAGGCCAGATAGCTTTTAAGATTCTGCAACCTGGTTCTCTCGACCATCTGTTACCGACTACCTCGCCGTAGAACAAGCGGATTTAGCCAATGGGTGGTTTCACAGATGTCTCAATGGGAGGATTCGACTACTTTGAGCCCCCTCGTCGGCTATCGGAGATGCTAAGACTTCATTCCATAAGAGTTGTTTATTTTTTCTATGGAAGGTCCAAGGAAAGCGTTTTAGTTTGACTTTGTCTTCTTTATCAGAACATTTCCCTACAAAAAAACTCCGCCGATTCACACTTGTCGGATTTTTTTTTTAGAATGCCTTCCATATAAAATTCCACTGGTGAATAATGAGGATCTCAAAATGAGTCCCCAGAGAACGAAAACTTACATCACTTAAACGATCCTTGTGATCATTGCTGCTGCTGCCACCACCAACAGAAGATGACATCATATCTTTGTGTTGCTGCTGTTGTTGCTGCAACTGCTGTTGATGATGATGCTGCTGCAGTTGGTGTTGCTGCTGATGATGTTGCAGATGATGAGAATGAAGTGAATGATGCTGCTGCTGTTGGTGGTGGTGATGCTGATGATGTTGCTGCTGCTGTTGATGATGATGGTGGTGTTGTTGCTGCTGCTGTTGCTGTTGATGATGTTGCTGTTGCAATTGCTGATGTTGTTGTTGCAATTGTTGCTGCTGCTGTAGCTGTTGTTGCAATTGTTGCTGATGATGATGTTGCAACGGTGTATGATGTGGGGGATGCCCATGTTTACCACCACTACCCGGTGGACCACCCATTAATGTTGCCATCATGCCCGTTGAATGTGGCGGTCCTGCTGCACTGGCCATATGATGTGACAACATGTGATGTGCATGCGTGGGATGACTATGCGGCGATTGTGAGGGCGGCGGTGGTGCGCCAGCAGGATGGTGTGGCTGATGATGATGTAAATCTTTTTGATTTAATACCCCACCGCTACCACCAATTGTATTGGCCGCTGTATGGGGTGGTGCAGATGGTGATCCTCCTGTGGGTGTGGCATTGGGGGCTGTTGGCGCTGTTGCTGCAGCTACCGTGTGTGGCGTCTGTTGTGAAACGACATTGCCAGCTGATGCTGATGATGAGGGTGGTGTTGCTGCAGCCATATTTGTTATAAATTCATTACTACTATTATTATTATTGTTGTTGTTGCTGGTGCTGCTGTTGTGCATCTTTTGATCCATTAAATGTGCGTTTGATTTCTAAAGGAGGAGGAGGAAAAGGAGAGTTAGTATTTTGAAATTTATTTTAAATTTTTTTGTACTCACATTAAATGCTCCTGGTATACTGCTACTACTGCTACTGCCGGCCAATGAAGACATTGACTTAAAGGAAGGTGGCCCAACCAGACCAGGATGTGGATGTATACTATTTGATTTGAAGTTATCACTTGCCGTTGAGGTTGGATGCGGATGATGCATGCTGGCCATGCTGCTGCTGGGAGGTGCTGGTGGTGGTTGATGATGTGAATGCAGCAGTTGTTGTTGTTGGGGTGATTGGGCGGCCGACAATTTCTCCATTGAATTGCTGCCACCACTTGTTGCCGTTGAGGCGTTTGAGGCGAAGCAGGAGGAGTTGGAGGTGGAAGAGGGAGGTGTTGAAGTTTGAATGGCCGCCGCTGCCGCCGCTATGGAAGGACTTTGCATATTTGGTGTTAAAGGACCAACCATCGGAGATGAAGATGATGAGGTTGATGAAGAGCCCGCCGCCGCTGATGCTGGTGGTGTTGCCATGTGATGAGCATGGTGGCTTCCTGGTAATGTTGGCGCCAAGGATTTTGTGCTTTTATCATTTGAGTTGCTGCTGTTGACTTTAGAAGTCACTGTGGTGGCGATGGTGGTATCCATTGCATTTGTGGCATTGGAATTTGTTGATAGTGCCGAAGAAGCTATTGATGTTGCACCCATAGCTCCCGCTGCTGTCGTTTGTGTGGCTGGGCCCAAACCTGTTGATGGTGATTGCTGGATGGCCATATCCGCATCTGCATTACCATCACATGTATCCATCATAATACTGCTATCATTGCCATTCTCTGTGGTGGCAGGGGTTTTACGATCATCGCCGGTGTTGTTATCCCCCAACACACCCGCTGCTGTACCATTGTGGGTACTAAACACTGAGGAGGGTGGTGGTGGCTGTGCTTGTCCACTACTATCCTTCCACGTGGTGGGGGTGGTGGTGGTGCTGCTGGTATCCATGGGTATTGGTTGTGTTGTGGGTGAATTGGATGTATCAGCCGTCGCCGATCCGGCTGTTGGTGCTCCACTTCCCATAACTGGTGTTGTTGCTGTTAACGATGTCATATTCACATCTGTGGTAACACTTAAATTATTAACACTAATGTTGTTGTTATTCCCACTATTCTGGCCACTGTTGTTGATGTTTGTGTTCGAGCTGTTGTTGTTGTTGCTGTTAACCATCATCATGGAATGATTATTGACATTCATTGTGGGTATACGAATACTGCTGCTATTATTATTATCCTTGTGATGACTACCGTTATTACTGCTACTATTGTTGTTGTTGTTGCTGTTCGGTGTCATTGCCATGTTAGTATCTTTTTGTAAATGTTGTTGTAAATGATGATGAGAGTTGTTGCTATTGTTGTTGCTGTGATTTAGATTTAACGAACCCAAACCCGCAGTGACAACTCCTGCCGCTGTAGCACCAATACCACCACCATTGTTGTTGTTATTATTGTTGTTGCTGTTTCCTCCACTGCCACTTCGTATTGGATGCGGCTGTCCCGTATCAATGATCTTTGGCATTTTGATTTCTTCAATGCTATAGGTGCATGTCAGCTCTTCCAGCGCTGATAATCGTTTCTCTTTACGTTTTTGGCCCAATTTTATTGCAAACTAGAGAGGAGGTGAGCGAAGAAAGAGAGGAAAAAATAATTTTAATTAAAATTAAGATTTCATTTCATTAAATTTAAAAAAATGTTCAAAATTCTGACACTTTTTTGGGGAAGGTACCAGAGGGTATGGACCGATGGGTGGGCCATCGTAGGCCATGATCTAGGTTTGGTAAAAATATTACGATGTTTAAAGTTTGAATCAAATCTGACATTCCATTCGCTTTATGTTGGATTTAAAAAAAAAGTGAAAAACTGGGGGAGCTACCAGAAGGAGTGGTCCGATGGTTCCCATCTTCGGAGTCAATTTAGCCAGGGTAAAAATATTATGATGTACAAATCGGCATTGCATTCATTTGGTATTGAATTAAAAAAATCATTGAATTAAAGAAATATCTTAAAATACCTCAAAAAGTTAATCGATCGACCTATTGAATACCTCATGAATATGTTCAGTCTAAAAAATATATAAAGATTTTAAAGGTTCTCAATAGAGCCAAGTTTTTTAGAATGCCTTCATTCATTAGAAGATCTTCTATGCACAGAATTTCTCCTATGAGTATTGTGTCAAAAGAAGGTCTAATGAAGATATTCGTCTTATGGATGTCCTCAAGAAAAATATCCTAAAAGATATCAAGAAGTTAATCGATTAATCGACATATTGAATTGCCTTAAGAGAAACTTCTGTATATTAAATTCCTTAAGAAGATATTGAACAAAAATCATTTCATTTTTAAGAAAGAGGGTAAGAGTTTTTTTTGTTTCTAAAAGACCTGGAAGGAATTTTCTGCTCTTTCAGATGGCAGGGTATTTTCAGTAGGCTTATGGATCAGATGTTTGGATTATGGGTGACCTTAAGTATAAATATCCTAAAAGACCACAAGAAGTTAATCGATCGACCTATTGAATACGTCAAGAAAAACTTCTGTCTACTGAAGACCAAAAAAGTAATAAAAATACCTAAAGATGGGTTTCTCTCTAAAGGTCCTTTAAGAGCGCCATCGCATATCTATCATATCTAAAAATACCTCAATAAAAAGACCTCAAGAAGAACTTCGGCCGAAAAAAAAATATAAAAATACCTCAAGATGATCTTCTCTTTAAAGGCCCTCAATTGGAGGGCCATCTTTTTATAGAAGAGGGTCTTCAATTTGAAAATGCTTCTTGTTCATATAAAAAAGGCTATTAGTATAAAAAAGTCTATAGAGGGCATCTGATCCTGAAGATGGAATACAGTCTACAAATACCTTCTATCTAAAGCATAACTGAAGAAGAGTCTCGTGTATCAAAACAATTCAATCCCAAAGGAAAGTCTTTGAGAGACCCGGCAACGATTTTTCAAAATAAATTCTAAAGTAATTTAAAAATGTAGGATTACATCCATAAAGGAGTCTTACTTCGGAAAATATTCAATCTATAAATAGAAGGTATTTATAGATTGAATATTGAACATATATTTTCAGAAGATCTGCTATATGGCCTTTTGAATTCGCCTTAATTAAGATATTTCGTACAAGTGGCCTGAAGCTGATTTACAGACTGATTGCCTATCGAAGGTATAAAGATGTCGACTATGTCGATAGAAACTAAAAATACGCAATTCAGTAGTGGGGAGACCTTAAAATATTCTATCAATTGGAATTCCATATATAGATCCCCTAAGGAAGATCATATATTTCTAGAAGACCTAAACGAAGTCTTTCTACATAGAACATGGGCCATAGAATGTAGACCTTGGTCCAAAACGTATTCTCCAGAAATTCGAACCTTCATAGATTGAATTAAAATAATTATATTTGCATTTTGTAGACGTGATAACCACCACATGGCTCCTATCGAACATAAAAAACTCCTTTGGGACCTTTGATACCCAAAACACCTACACATATCCCTCCTTATCTAGATCTGCATGATCTGAACCCCTAAATTATAAATAAAAAAGTAAAATGAAAATGTCATAGAATGGTAATTTGTTATTCTCCTTAAAAATCTCACCTCTAAATCTTCATAGGTTTTAAATTCCAATATTGCAAATCCATCGATAATTTCCTCTTCTAAGACAGGTGAACGGGGTAATCTTCGGCGTACAGGTGGCGGTGGCCGTGGTATTGGTTTGTCGCGTGGCAACAGCAACGTCGAAGACGATGATGTCGATAATAGATCTTCGTCCAAAGATTCTCCCTCACTATCACTGGGACTGGCCATAATACCACCACCTGCCGAATGACAATCCGGTGAATGGGGAGGATTTAGGAGTAGCGATGCAATACTGTCTGTGGGTGGTAGTAGGGCATTGTTGTTGGCACTACTACTGGAACTTGTTGTAAAAATGCCACTCGAATTGTTGCTATCTTCGCCCATGCTATTGGCACTGCTGGCCTGATAGAGATGTTGATTGTTGGTGCCCGTTGTGGTGGCATTCAGTTGGGTCGCTGATGACGTTGGGGTGGTATTTGTTAAGGCAATACCCGATGATGATGATGAGGAGGACGATGAGGAGGAGGATGAAGAGGATGATGAGGAGGATAGGGCTGTTGTGGCAGCGGCGGCACCACCAATAACATTGTTGGCGGCGGCGACGTTTGTGGCCCCCACCACCAATGTCGACGTCGTCGTCGAGTTGTTAATAATGGCATTAGGAAACTGTGTGTTAGTACTACTACTACTGCTGTTGTTGTTCGAATTTGTGGAATTGTTGCTGCCATTGTTGTTGTTATTATTACTACTACTATTATTACTATTAATATTGGAGGAGTTGGCATTGGCAGCAGCCGCAGCCGCAGCCGAGCTATTCGAGCTGTTCGCTGTTGTATTTGTCGCACTGCGATTATCACGTTCAGCCTGTAGCCGTAGTGCCCGTTCACGTCGCCTCTTCTGCTGCCTTTGCTGTTTTGCATTTAGCGAGGAGGAAGAATTGGAATTACTGCTGACATTGCCATTATTGTTGCTGTTGTTGTTGGTATTGGAAGTGTAGCCATTTGTTGCGGAATTGGCGGCAGCGGCCGCTGCTGCTGCAGCTACAATTGAAAGCTCAGTATCGGAATCGAAGTCACTGTTATTGTTGGCAGCAGACGCCGCCATGGTTGTGGCGCTGACGGAGGCGGCCGTTGTTGCTGGGCTATTGGAAATATTGTTAACAAAAAAATTGCCTCCCATAGAGGCCGAAGCAGCAACAGCCGATGATGCGAGATTACCACTACCAGCCATTAGTTGGATATTCGCTGAACTGTTGTTGTTGTTGCTGCTAATATTTCCTGTTGAGCCTGACATAAGGACAGCCATGTTGTTGCTGCTGTTGCCTCCATTATTGCCACTACTCATGGCGTTTTGTGCTGTGGGTGGGGGTAAATGTAGTTGTTGATCACCACCTGCCCCTAGACCACTTGTATTACTAGCTCCACCAATACTGCCACCACCACTGACTACATTCTGTTGCTGATGTTGAGCGGCAGCGGCCACTGCCAGATTATGGCTGGTATGCGGTGGTAAATGATTGGACCCAGGCGACTTTTGATCTTTTTGGCTGCTACTGCTGCTGCTGTCCATAACGGGATGATGAGCGTAGAAGATTTAAGGTAATTTATTGCCTTTGAAACAAGACAACATGATAGGTCATTAGATGGAGACCCAGTTTTGCAAATGATGATGAGTTGAAGATGATGTCTGTTTGTCGGTCTATAGGCCGTTGTGTCGTCAGGTTGTGTGGGTTGGCTGGCTGGTTAATCTTCTATGACAAATTCTAAGCCCAACAGAAAAGCACTGCAACAAAAAAGGACAGACCAGAGGGGTCGTCGGTGGCTGGCTGGTCTCGTCGTATTTTTTTTCTTTTCTGCGAGGAAGATGCACAGCGAAAAGGTAATGAGGAAGTAGACAATCTCAAGTAGACAAACGACAACGATGATGATGACAACAACAACTCGGTCGTCTTTTCTGTCGCTTTTGTTGTTTTTGCTTCCTTCCTCGGATATATGTACCCTTAGTTGGTGTCGGACGGGGGGAGTTCTAGCCACACGGGGGGAGAACTTACGGACGCCTCTACTGGGGCCACTCACTGAGGCACTAAAACGACACAACAAAAAAGATCGAAGAACGGAAGAACTCCACTTGAGAATAAGGCAGGATAGATGACAAAAAAAAATCGATGAATATTCCTGCCGTGCCTTTTTTGGTAGCCGCTAATCCTTGAGGCTTTTCTTCTTCTTCTTGCTAATACTTAAAAGGACGAGTAGTAATGTGGTTCGTTTGTATGTATGTATGTAGCTGCTATACTGTTGTTTGATTTAATTAAAACTTTAATTTTCAATTTTCTTGCAATTTTCCTTTTTTGTGATTTTTTCCTGCAGCCAAATTTTTGCCAATGTTTTTTTTTTACTTTGCTTGTGCTTGCTTGCTTTCTTTCTTGTTTTACACGATACCGTCGTCGTCACTGTCGCTGCTGTCGTCGTAATTCACCACAATTTGCTTTGAATGCTTCTTCTTTTTATTTTTATTTTCATTTCACAATTTAATCACATCTATATTTTTTCATTTTCATTTGCTTCTCTTTATTACAATAACTAATTAATAAAAAATAGGAGGAAGAAGAAGAAAAATTAGCACACAAAATTAAAAGAAGGATTATTAGTAAACTTTTTTTGGTTCAGCTTCGTTTTCTTCTTTTCATAAATTTATTGTATTTTTTATGACGTTTCTTTTATTTTGTCTCTTCCGTTTATTTTTTCATTTTATTCATGTTTTTTCTTGTTTCGTTTCGTTTTTTTGCATTCTTCTCGTCTTTTATTATTGACATAGCGCCGTAGTACACTAAACCCAACTAGTTGTCTCTTTCTAACACATCACTGAGAATTCTTTTGTTTTGTTTGACAGAGAGCACAAAAAGCCACTACACATCATGTGTGAGAGAGCGAATGTAGTATGTTCTCTGTTGTTTTTATTATTGTACGCCACCAATGTGTTTGGATTTTTTGGTGGTGTGGTGATGATGATACTGTGTGTTTATTATTTTGTATACCTTCTAGCACACTACTCCTCGCTCTCTATTTCTCGCCTATTCAAACCAAAACATAATAATAGGAACATAGGGAAATAGGGTACAATAGAAAATAAAAAGACACACACACACACAACAAAAACAATTACAAAAAGCCCGGTGTCAAAAAAAACAAGGAGGAAAACCAACAAAAAACGGTTGCCACTCACGTCAAGTCAAATTGAAACACAGAGAGAGAGGGAGATGGAGAGCGACAATGACTTCGACAACGACGAGTTGCCATCTCTGTAGTAATTGGTATTTCTTGTTGTTTTTGTTGTTGTTATGTAGTATGTATGTTGTTGCTGTTTTGTTGCATACTTTGAAAAGAAGGAAGCAGCAAAATAATATGTATGCCAAATGAGAGTGGTGATTGAAAGATGGATGTCGGTGGATTATTTTTATTGTTGTTGCTTCTATTGTTGTTGTTGTTAGTAGTAGTGTTGTTCATTTACTGTTGTTGTATTCTTGCAAAGGGATAGATTCCCAATTGGGGTTCTTCTTTAACTATACATAATATAAATTCATTTATGAATGTTTTTGTTTTGATTGGATTGATCAAAAGCCAGCTGACCTTGAAGGAAATGAAACGACTATTTAAAATAAATCACATATGACAGGTGATATTAGATGAATTTATTGAAGAAAATAGAAGTAGAGAAATTGAAAAATCTTTAATTAATTAAACATAAATAGAAATAATTAAAAAAATAGCCGACAATAAGATTTTAAATGAATTATATTTGGGGTATGAGAAAAATTAGTTATGTTCACTTTTAACATCATTATATTTTTTGAAGAATTACATTAAAAGAATAAAATGCAAAATTCTAAAAAGCCGTCTTCAATCAGTCACGAATATGAAGAAAATAAAAATCGTGTAAATAACTCATAAAGACGGACCGAGATACTATAAAATGTGGACGTTATAAGCGATACAAATTCTAAGAGATTCTTACCGACCAAAATCGGCTCAAGGAGGACATTGTATCCTTCTCGGATATTTGGGCATAAGAAAGATATTTGGGCATAAGTCTTAAGTGGATATCATGGATATATTCAATATCACCAAAAATACAAACTGATGGTTCGGAATAGTGGCTATCAGACGAGTAGACTGCCGAGAAAATGCAACAGCCTTAAGACAAGTACACACTATTAGCATTTTTTTATTGTTTTCTGACTGTTCAACAACCATAAATATTTTCGTGTATGCCTAATAAGTGGTGGATATGAACAAGGCCTATACATAAGGTCATCCAGGGAGACCAGCTGGATATCGGCTGCCTCTAAATTTTGCTGACAAAATCCGTTTTAGTAAAAAATGCTATGATGGGGTGGGCAGACATTTCTAAATACACTCCAAATTGTCTATAAGTCAAATATTTAATGGAACCAAATTTTATAGTTGATATATATTGCCGCCAAAGGCAAAAAGCAAAAACAAACAAAAAATACTACAATACTTTCTTTTAAAAATAATAAATACTGCAATTTCTTTGCACAAATGAAATAAATAAATACATTTCATTAATATTTATTTAAATTTCTTCTACTTTAAAGAGATTAAGTCTTTGTAGCAATTCACAATAGTGACTGCCATCAATCAAACTGCTTTAGGTAAATTGTTGAAAGGTGATAATCATAATTGAAATGACGTTACACACATACACCTAAACTTGTAAGCGGTCCAATATGTACGCCAATTTATATTAGGCAAATAAAGTAATGTTTCCATGAATAAAAAAAAATTAATTAGATTTATTATTTACTTTGACATATGAGGATATACCTTTTCTTACAGAGGAGTTGGTCACAAGAACAATTCACAATAATGACAATCAATGCATCAAAGTACGGTATTCTAATCATAAATATATATATATATATATATAGAGAGAGAGAGAGAGAGAGAGAGAGAGAGAGAAAAGGGGTATATTGCCTTATCATAACAATCACTTAGACCGATGAAAACATATTATTAGAAAATAAATTATATTATATACAGTTCAGCCGGATAAAACCTCTACCCCACCTCACGCGATGGCAGCTTAAATTATAAAGGATAACCGTTATTAACAGAAAACAAGGTAATTCATAAAAAGAATACACTTTATTTATAGTTAAAGGAAACTGTAGTATCAATTCACAATAGTGGCCATCAAGGCAATGACAATACGGTACATTACTCAGAGAAATTAATTTCCTCCATCAATTACTGAGAGTGAGGAAGAAAACTTAATCAAAACAATTACTGAGATCAATGAAAGGAGCTGATTAGAAATAAAATGTCATTAAACGTGCCAAAGCCTGCCAATATGGCATGCTAATTTTATTAGACATATAAAGTAGCTCATTGCACAAGATTTGCTATAACAAATGAAGGAAGTTCATAAGATTAAATTAAAAAGGATAGCAATTATTAAGAAAGAACAAGGTACAGTATAAACTTGATAATCCGAACCTCGACAATCCGGATTATTCGGTAATCCGGACTGCATTTCACAACCCATTGCGTATCCTATAATCCGGATTGATTGACCTATTTGACTCAAAAATCCGGATTGTGATGATACGTTACTTTTTATTTTAATAAAAAATCGTTGCAAATTTTATTGAAAATGGTACCTATTAAATTCAAAGTTCATATTTTTGAAATGAATAATTTTCATTTTTAATAAAAGCATAAAAATAATTAAATTATCACCAAATTAATATAAATTTAAATATTAATAAAACTCGAACAAGGTATTCCATAAAAAATCAATTATCCGAAGACATTCTTACACTTTTTACAGTTAAAGGAAACTATAGTATCAATTCACAATAGTGATAATCAAGGCAATGACAATACGGTACTTTACTCAGAGAAATTCATTTTCTCTATCAATTACTGAGAGTGAGGAAAATAACTTAATCAAAACAATCACTGATATCAATGAAAGGGGGCCTTATTAGTAATGAAATGACATTAAAAAACAAAATTAAACGTGTCAAAGCGCGCCAATATGGATTGCTTATTTTATGTAGACATATAAAGTAGCTCTTTGCGCAATGTTTTCCATAACAAATGAAGGAAGTTTCTAAGATTAAACTATTAAGGATAACAATTATTAACAAAGAACAAGGTATTCTAAAAAAACTCTTTATTTATTGTTAAATAACAATACGATACTTTACTCGGAGAAATTCATTTTCTCTTTCAATTACTGAGAGTGAGGAAGAAAACTTAATAAAAACAATCACTGAGATCGATGAGCTGATTAGAAACGAAATGTCATTAAATGAAATTAAACGTGCCAAAGCCTGCCAATATGGCATGCTCATTTTATTAGACATGTAAATCAGCTCTTCCATAACAAATGAAGGAAGTTTCTAAGATTAAATTATTAAGGATAACAATTATTAACAAAGAACAAGGTATTCGATAAAAAGAAGATACTTTATAGTTTAAGGAAACTATAGTATCAATTCACAATAGTGACAATCAAGGAAATGACAATACGGTACTTTACTCAGAGAAATTTCTTGTTTATGTCAATTACTGAGAGTGAGGAAGGTAGCATAATCAAAACAATCGCTGAGATCAATGAAAGGGGGCCTTATTATAAATGAAATGACATTAAAAAACAAAATTAAACGTGTCAAAGCGCGCCAATATGGATTGCTTATTTTATATAGACATATAAAGTAGCTCTTTGCACAATGTTTTCCATAACAAAGGAAGGATTGTACAAGAATAATTATTTTCTTTTTCGCAGATGAAGGAAAACACAATGATAGCAATTAAAATACTGTATTTTAATAAGAGGGAAATCATGTCAATTACTGAGTGCATTGAAAAGGGAATATTATAGATGTTAATTAACGGCGTTAAACAGTCAATATGTTTGTGTGGCGTTTTGTGGCCAAATAATTCTTCTATCTACAGCAACAAGATAGAAGTAACGAATAAACCGAGAAAAAAAGAAAAAAAAAACAGTCAATATGAATTGTTTATTTTATTAAAAGCTAACCTTCGCCACAAAAGGATTAAAATATTTATTAACTATTATTTTTTATTTATTTCTTTTTTCTAATATATTTGTTTGTAATTACAGTGTTAGCGGTTCACAAGAATGAGAAATTGCTTGCTAATAGCACCTACAGAGAAAGAGAGATCGGTTTTGTTTAATCATGACAATCATTGGGATCAATGAAGAGAGATTATTAAAAATGACCTGACATCGAAGTATCCATGTCAAAATATTCTCCCATATATTCCAGTCAAAAATTTTTACATTTTGCCAAACAAATCTTATTTACAAATTGAAAAAAAAAAAAGAGAAGAGAAGAACAGAACAGAAAAAAAACCCGCGCAACACACAAAACAACAAATGATAATGACCACACAACGAATGATCTTCACATACGCGCAACAACAACAACAAAAATGAATAAAAACAAAATAATAATAAAAAATAAATGGGAAGCAAAAAAAAAACATAAAACATTTGGAGAAGATACACACGAAAAAATAAACAATACCACTACACACATGGAAAAACACATCTAATACACACACATGTCTCCTCCTCCTCGGGGGCATAGGGGACTAAACGCAAAAAATTAAACAACAACAAAATTATAACGTGTTTGTGTGTTTTGATTGGTGGGAGGGGGTGAAGTAAAAGAAGGAAGAAGGGCATAAGAGGGTAAATGATGGCAGATGAAAGACGGCAACGACGACGAAAAAAAACATTGCAAGTTTATTAACCGCAAAGAAATACAACAACACAACAAAAATAATCCAGTAATCATGGAATAGTAATACAACGGTAGAACAAAAAATATATAAAAATAGAAATAACAGCAACAACAACAAACATATTTCTGTCAACTTCCAAAACTTTATAAAACAAATTATGTGTGTGTACTGTAGTATTTCGGGCCATCCGGTTGGTTATTCATTTACTTATTTTATTTAATGTATATTTTTATTATTTTATTTTATTCATAATTTATTCCGATTTTTTTTTTGTATTTGGCTATGGTTACAAATCATGTTTTTTCTAGTTTGTTTTTATATTTTAATTGTAATAAAAAAACACACACACACACACACAATCTTCCAAGAAGACATCACTAAAATTGTAAAATATAACTCATAGAACCGATACACGACGACCAACCTCACATTTATCCTCAAAAGGAGGAGGTGGAGGATGAGGCTGGCAAAGGGAATAAAGGACGGCCACAACGATTCCTTAATTCCTTTTCTACTACACAGGCACACAACACTCACGTACTTCACTTTTCATTTTCCTCTTTATTTCTTTTTTTTAAACTATTTCCTTTTCGTCTACTTCTTTTTTCTCTTCTATCAACTACACATCACACACTACTTCTTTTTCATCATCTTTTGCTTTTTAACAACTTTTTGCAAAATTATGCCAAAGCGTACACTAAAAACACACATACGTGAGCCAAACAAACAAACACTCGCACACACACACTGACTCTCGCCGCGAGAGAGCGAGAGATTCATACTTCTTCATTTGATGTACATGCCAGTTAAATACGAATGGGAGAAGAGAACCCGAAAAGAAAAAACGCGACGTGAGGAGCAACCGCAGATGTAAATTATTGTAATTTTCCATAGATTTTTTCAAATTTTCATCAACACACTGACTTAATTAAACACTTTTTCACACACTCCACACTTTTTCAGAGGATTTCCTTGCCTTTTTTGCCACATTAATTTCTTCTTTGGAATATTTTTTTGTATATTTATTTTTAATTACATCGTTGTCGTCGCTTTTTTCACTTCATTTTTGCTTGCTTTTCGTTAGAAAAATTTATATGAACTTTTTGTGTGTGTATTTCTTACATCGTTACATTTACTATTTCATTCGTCACATATATGTCTATCTCTGTCTGTTTCTCTGTTTTCGCATTGGGCTTGCTTGTATGTTGTTTTTTTTTCACATTTGTTTCATTGGTTTTTAGAGAAGCATCCCGCTGTGAAAACATGCATCAAAAAGAGGAGAAGGCAAAAAACGAACGAACGAAACCGAAAAAAAGAAGAGTTGAAAATTTTCTCGAGTTTTTCACGGCACAAATTGTTTAAGCCAACGGCCGTTAATTACTGATATTTCATACTTTTTTGATTGTGCATTGTGCGCTTAATGTTTTAACGAAGCTTTTGACAATTTTTATTAAATATTTTCCACTTTTTTATTGTTTTTATGAACCGAAACAAATTTTCTACGCCCGAGAGAACGAACGCTATACGATTGTTTAATTGTGAATGGTGCTCTTTGTTCCGAAGCGTTTGACAGATGACAATTAAGGGGTTATTGTGAATGTTTGCGGCAGCAGTCACAATAGCTGGGAGATGTGTACATGGTTGTATTTTGTAAATTGTATGAAATGTTTGATGGCTTTTATTTTTCGGTTTCGATGGATTTAAAAGATGTATTTTTTGAAATGAAATAATAAAAATAATTATTTGTATTATACTACAATGGAAAATATACGTTTAATGATAATGAATGGTGGATAAAAATGCTTAAATGCCATTTTAAGTTTATATTTCGTCAATTTAGTATTATATATCTCAGGTATAAATTATTGTCATAAATACATTATTATGGCCATATTGGCTTTGTATTATTAATGGCATTTGAAATAAATAAATATTTCCATAAAAAATATTTCGGCATTATATTTTTATTTCACAGAAAAAACACATGGTCTGTTACCATACAAAAGAAAAATTGTTATCGTAGTAAAAAAATTACATTCTTGCAGGTTCTGGAACATACCAACATTCTTTGCCCTCCTTTTAGTACGTTTACATTTTACCGGATTTATTAAATTCAGCAGATCGAAATAGTTTATATCATTACTTATATGTCAAATAATAGTACGTTTACACTGAATCGGGTTTTGTTAACCCACTGGATTTAAACTGACAATTCCATTGTAAATAAATACTCCTTTTAGAGGAGGTTAAACCGACAAAAAAATTTTATAAATGCCGCTTTACGTTCGATCAGCTTTTTTACTGGTAGCTAAAAATACACCTACTTTTAAATCGACTTTAAAAACGTTTTAGACTGACTTTGTTTTCGACTTATAAATCAAGGTACTAAATCCCAGCTTTTTTTCAAAATAAAAGTATTTTGATGATAATTTGTTTGTTTGTTTACATTTTTCTGTCAAATGAGTTGACACTAGTAGAACTTACAACAACAAATTTCCATGTGGTTGTTGTATCGTTTTTTGTACAACAACACTTGCTGTTACCTTTTATAATTATACCATGATTTCGAGTAATAAATATGAGAGAACTTAATTTTGGATGATAAAGCCGCATTTATACTTTGCCGTTGTACTCGATTTGTAAAACAAGAAACCAAATCCTCACTATTTAAGCGGTGTACACACTATCATTTTTGACTGTCAGTTTTTTTTTTTATCGATTACTGACTGTCCAACAACCATAAATATTTTTGTGGTTGCCTGATGAATGACAAACATGTGAGGCCACACTATCAAACAAGCAAAATTTGGGCAAGAGTGCCATTCAAAAATGCTAGTGTGTACACCGCATTAGACTTGTATTATATTACATGAAGTTGTTTTTCCAGTTGTTATTTTTTTTTTTTTTTTGCAATTTTTCAATCACTATTTTCAAAAATTTGATAGATAAAAAAACATGTGTTTTTTAATAATAATATACATCATAATTTAAATTAAATTGGCTTGATCTGTAAATCGAGATATCAAATCCTTGCTGTTTGGACTAGTATTAAAATTAAATAAATTGGATCTCTCAACTGTTATTTCTTTACATATATGACAATATTTCAATCATTATTTTCATAATTTTAATAGGAGTTGCCCTTAAAGAGGGCACACACTTTTAGGAGAAGCGATACATATTTGATACACAAACAGTGTTGTATTTAAGTTCCAAATTAAAAAGGGTTGCCATCGTCCAATTCTCAAATGAGACTACCTTCTGTAATTATTTCATGTAAAAAATCAAAGGAAAATAAAATTTATTTATAGAATTTTTGTGTTTTTTAGTATTTTTTTTTAAATTTCAAAAAATCACAGCATTGCAAAAACGTTTCCATTGTTATAATTTTTCTTTCCATTTTTAAATTTATGTATTTTTCTTTTTTGTATAAAAACAGGGTTGTATTTTAAATTATCTCAATTTAGCACAGGATTTCCAGCAAATCGAGATATTGAGTCGATTTAATTTAATTTTTATCGAGGTAAATTAAGTTCGATTCAGCAATTAAATCGAAATCGCTGCAGTTTAAACGCTGTTTTAAGCGTTTTTGACTAAACAACTCAATTTGGCATATCTTTTAAACATATCTTTGGCATATCTTTTAATAAATATAAAATGTAATTTTAAGCTATAAATTTATTACATAATTGCTAAGAAACCCCCCTTTGAAAGCAAAAAATAAGCCACTGTTAAAAAATAAAATATTAACGACGTTAATTAAAGCAAGAAATGAACGGCGTTGCTCAAAACAACAAATGAACGGCGTTCAAACTAACCAACTCAGCTGCTCAATTGACATATACCGACTATCGACTACTACTCACAAATACCTATTTGTTACTTTGTAACAAGCGTGGAGAGCGTGGTATTTCGGTATTTATCGGGTTTTCTTCAGCTGCGAAACGCGAATTTTACAATTGGAATTGCAACTAATTCGTGTGTGTGAAAAAGTGCTATAACAGCAAAATGCAATACGCTCAAAATGGCGTTTAAAATAAACATTGTGCGATAATACGACATTCACGTGAAAACCAAAGGCAAACGCATTGCTGCACAGAGTTGTCATCATCGCCATCAACAGTGTGTTTGTGTGTGTGCGTGTGGTAGATCAAGAAATCAAGCAAGCAAGAACAAGAGGAGATATCTGAACAAGGAAAACGGGAAACAAGTAATGGCAGAATAGCAAGAAAGAAGAACATTCATACAGCAGAAACACACATGCACATGTGTGCGCACAAATTCACACATACCCTCGTACAGTATTGGCCAAAAAGTAAGAGTAGTTGAGGGGAAAAATACCGATTACAGTATATCGGCAGAATTATAAAAGTAATCGAATACCCATACATCATCAGAGTAGTAATAACGCAAAAATAACAACTACAACATCTTTTTGACATTTTATTATAACATTGACATTTGTGCAATTTGTGTGCTAATATGTCAAAATTGTGTGAGAGGGCGATATAGAAGCAGAAAAAAACACGAGCAGGCAGCGTAGAAAAAATGGAGCTTTTCATTAATAGTGACAAAATAGATTATAATTATTAAATAGAAATAATAATAATTATATCAATTAAAAGAGAACAATTGAAAGAAGAAAAGAACAACATTGATGTTAAGTTTTGTGGAAGTTTTAAAGTTTCGCTTTGAGAAGAAGAAGGTATAAAGAATTTCGTTTTTCTTTCGTTTCACATTTTGCACATTTGTGCAAACGAGACTTCGTCATAACCGTAAAACATGGTTGGATCTGCCTCAATTTCATTTTCTACTGCTCTTTTTTGCTTCTTTTTCGCCGTAGTGGTCGTATTCGTTGTCGTTTTTTTATTCAACTTGATGTGTTTTTGTCGTTTTGAACAAAAAAATCTCTTTTTGATTATTTGTATTGTGTGTTATATTTCTACTACGGACGGTACGACGGCAACTACTACGACAATTTTTTTCTTCTCGCATGTACGCGGATTATGGCGTAGTAGTACACAACATTTTTTTTAAGTGAATAAAAAAAAAAATAAATAATTATTACAATACACAGGACAAATGATAAAAAGCAAAAAAGTCGTGCAAAATCAAGAATTATCAAGAATAATAATTACATTTTTTATATTTTATGTGTGCAGGCATCAGCAGCAGAAATAAACAAAAAATATATATATACAAGTGAATGGTGTGGCCTATAGACTTATCGCGAAAAATATATCCACCTAGAAACAAATAAGAAGACACAACAACAAAAAACGATATATTTCAAAAAAGAAAACAATAAAAACAATTGTGTTTAAATAAACAATTGCTTTTTGCAAGTGAAAAGAAATATTGTGCAAAAATGGCCTTAGAAAAGTCTGACAATTATTTGTAATTAATAATACTCCTCTTTGCAACAACAACAGAGCAGAGAATTAACAACAACATCGTCATCAACATCAATAATTCTAACAGTACTCTACACTAGCAAAAATAATTGCATATAGCAAAACGTCAAGTAGTGTGTGAGAGTGATTGAACGAGAGGGAGAGAGAGACAAACAGGCAGCAGCAGGTAGTGGCCATAGTGGTGTTGTCTTGTGTGTGTGCTGCTGAGAGACACAAGTGAAGTGAGAAAAAGAAGAAGAACTTTTTGCAACAAAACTACTACTGTGGTGTAAAGAAATTTACAAAAGAAACGGCAAACAACCAACAACAACTAGAATATTCTGAGACAGGATTGAGGATTAAGCAAAAATAAACAAACAACAACAAAACTTTGTTCGTTTGCCATATATTAAGAGATTAAATCTCTTTGGCTTTGGTATCTCTTCATCTCAATGAATCGATGATTAATTCCGTGTTGTGTTGTGTTATTGCTTAATTATTTTTTGTTGGTGTTGTTATAGCAAAGCAATAGCAATAATTGACAAATTTGCTGTTCTGTTGTGATTAAGAATTCAATTCATTCAGAGTTATTTATTGTGGTCTTAAGTCATTCAAAGGAATTCAGAAGACAGCAAGCTATATCAGGCAAATTCATCCGTCACAGCAGCAGCAGCTTTCATTGACATTTGTGTGTTCACCAAATAAAAATTATTGATAGCCAATTGGAGACATTTTTACCTGTAATATTGATATATGTCAACAGCAACAACTGCGACAGTATCTAGACATCATCAAAAACAACAACAATTATTTGCCTTAACAAGTCATCATTTTATTTCAATTTCAATTTTGTGTTCTAATAACGCGACAAAAAGAGTTAACAGCACACCAACATCAGCAAATATATTATTCTCCAATATATTTGTGTCCATTTTTGGCAAAAAATTACAAATCAAAATCAAACAACAAGTAAGTTTATTAATCATAATTGTGAAAATTATTAATTTATATATTCTTTTTTTTTGGTTACGTATTTCTATTTCAGTAAAGGTCTTGTTTTGTTTTTTTGTATAGTAAAATGCTACACACTGGGACTGCACAAGCCGATATGAAAATTTTCAAAGACCCCCATTTTTTTGGATTATCTTTAGTTAATATATTTTTTCTTTAAATTTCGATCCTCTTGTGTTTTCCGGTCACTTGCTGAATTGTTCTGTGAAAAATATAAGATATATAAGATTGTGGGGTGTTTGGGAGGTAGCCATACCCCTAACTGACAAAGCTGTAAATGAAGATGGAACTATATCGGAGATGGGGGTTAGAGTCTCATATCTACAAAATAATACATGCATAAACGGCCACTTCATTGATTTTTCACTTGGAAGTGAGGGATAAAATTCAATGACAGATTATGATCCCAACTTTCACTGGCTGCACCCACAGTTCTTCAGGAGTGAGACGAGTATATTTGGCTGGGCAATTGAATAAGTGCAGTGTGCTATGAGGGCCCGTACCACATGCTGGGCAGACATCCTGCACCTGATCATCAATCCTTGACCAATACGAATTGAGACTCCTGAACGTAATTTGGCCAAAACTACTCTGGTTTGTCTGGGTGGGAGGGGAACTCTGAGGACGGCATTCATTCTGTATCTATTCAGCGCTGTGGCAACTGCATCAGTATGATTGCTATTCAGACCTGCTCAATAGGCAACTTGATCTCTAGATCATTCAGATCCTTCCTGACACGCCTTGAAAGGGGAGTCTTATCCACCATATGATGGTTGGGATGATTGTCCCTGAAGCACCCGAGCAGGTACTGCGACGAAAGCAGATTGCTATTCTGACGTAAGGAAGGATCTTCGTCTCCTCATGAAGATGGTCCACTGCCGTCATGAGGAGGCACCCTGTCTCAGTCCTCAGGGCGGCGTTCTGACAGGTCTGAATACTTCTCCATTGCGTATCACTAGTATTCGCAGACCACACTGGAACCGCATAGCTTACCACAGACCGACCTATCGCTTTGACCTCTTACAAAGGACTGTGGGGCTGGCATCCCCAAGTGCTGCGGGTAAGAGACTTGAGGATTTTGTTTCTACTTTTCAACTAATCGCAGATAGCTGTGGTTTGCGCGGACCAGTTAAACATGCTGTCGAATGTGACTCTGAGTATTTTGGGGGTGTTGGTGGTCGGAATTTATTTATTTATTTTATTAATTTCTTTCAAAAATGCAATTTGAAGCCTCAATTTGATGCCCCTCGATCTGCATATTTAACGGTGTTCTCATCTCCGCAGTCCATGTGGTGGATAATGTGGCTGACGACTTCGTGGCGGTTATTTTGATATTCCTCGCTTTAAAGTAGGCTGTAATTACGACGAGATAGGCGTTCAACCTCACACATATCCTCAAAAATTGGACCCGCCGCCATGATCGTGTAATCATCTGCATATGTAACGATTTCAATGCCGTCCGGAGGGCGTGGAATACCGGAAGGGTAAAGGTTAAACAGTTCCGTTAGATCAGGCGCTACCAACACTGTTCTATCGCACGGCCGGTTCTGGTTAAGTCCTTCAGTTGTCATTTGCAAGACCACCCTAGGCTTCGGGAACAACGTGTGTGGCTATCGACAAGTTGAGACGTTGGCCAAGTACTCGACTCCTGGCTCGTCCAGCCGCTTCAGCATACAGATGGATATTCCGTCAGGGCCCAACGCTTTAGGATGACTTCGCGATTCGGATGACACAGGCAACATCACCCATCGTGAACTGTGGTGGTACCTCCTAGGCTGGAAGAGATCTTATACGACGAAGTACTCTTCTCTTCACCCTGTCGCTCTCGGGATGCTCGACAACCTGTCGGTTAAAATAACTTGCGCATCTCTTCGGATCAGTCATAGTTACGTCGTTAAATGTGACTGAGCTCCTATCGTCCTACTTTCAAGGGTTCGAGAGCGACTTAACCGTTGCCCACAGGTTACATACTTCGGTACCAATGTTGCTGATATCCAACATAAGTTCCCTGACCATGGGATCTGCTGGGTTAGATCGACGGAGCTCGTCACGCTCATTTGCTAGACCAACTGCTTCTGCTGGGAAATTAAGTCTCATTTCGGGTATTCGACCAGCAGGTATAAATCTAGCATCTGCAGCTGTAATGATGCCTCGGAATTCCCTCTCTGCTACTCGTACATCAGAAGCGCTGATTGGTGAACTCTCTCTGCTAATGGAGACGATTATGGGGAGGTGGTCTGAGCCAAGAGCAATGACGGGCTGCCAGCTGACGTCATTTATCAGACTAGCTGACACAATGGTTATGTCTGGCGAACTGTGATACTCCCCCTTTATTCTGGTGGGGGCATCCTCATTTACCGTGCAGAAGGTGGAGCCATCAATTTGCTCTGCCAGCACTGTTCCCCTCTGGTCATTACCTAGGACGGAATGCCACAACTCATGGTGGGCATTGAAATCCCCTCGCGCCAGACGGTTATTGCCCTTCAATAGAAAACTAATGTTGGACAAATAACGCGGTTTACAGCTATTAATCGGCGATATGTACACGTTAAGCACCTCTACCTCGGCAGTACCGCATTTAACTGCTACCCCCATGCATTCCATGTATGGGCAACATAGGCTATTATAATAGCTAAACGTTTTGTTCACTACGTCTAATCTTTTTCCCGGGCTTATGGTATTAGTGTATTCAAATATTCAATCCAAACGATCAGCTGATAGTTTGCAACATATACAACCTGTCATTTTGCTCTTCACATACAATATTGCACAATTTCCCATACTCCGATTCTGTGTCTTCTATTGTTTTCTTATGGAAAATTGTTTATTGTTTTGTTGGCTATTTATTTTTGGCGAATTCCAAGGCAAACACCACAATAATTAGGATATTGTATTCTTCTCTTTTTTTACCTGAAACCATTTCCTTTCCTTTTTTCCATTTGGCATTGTTTTCAGTAGGTGTTTGTTTACAAATTTAATCAGCTGCTGCTACACACACAAATGACAATAAAATATCTGGTTGGCAAATAATTTCAGAAGAATTCGATACTCAATACTTAAAGGGAATTATTGGATTTTACGCCAAACCCGATATTTAGGTGGATATGCTCAAAATAAGTAACAAATTCGTATAGTATTGGAAGTCCGTTACCTGTTTAGTTTCCTTATTTAAATTAGATTATTTGATTTCAGCCATTTAATGGCCATAGGCTTTGAAAAACTTCCAAACACACTTCAATGCAAAAGATAAGAAATCATTGATTCCATTCAAAATTAAACAGCAGTAAGAATGTCCGATTGTATGTTACCTCCTTGTAAATGTTATTGCGATAACACTAATCAACTTATCATCATCATTAGTATTTACAATGATTAAATTAATAAATCGTACTCATAGATAAAAAACAACACGTTTTTTATTTTATTTTCAAAAAAAAAAGTGTTAAGAATTTCGATGACGACATTTTCCCGTCTTCGTCATTGATTTCACTTTCCATTTCATTATCAGAGTCAAACTTGTTTTTTTATATTCATTTGATTTTTGTTGTTATAATTCAAAATCAAAATATGATTAGTAACAAACAGAAGCAGCCCCCCATTTGGAAAAAATCAGTTTATTTTAGCATAACTGCTTGATTCCAAAACACATGTTTATTTTATGGTGGTTAGGTGTATGTGTGTGTGTGATTTTGGTTTATTTAACATATGTGTTAATTAATTAGCGCCTTATTCTTGTTTTTTCTTAAACATTACCTAACTAACTCAATTCGATCAATTTCCTCCCCTCACTTTGGAGAAAAAAAAAACTTCCATTCCACACACCTTGGTGTATGAACATGGATGGGTAAAGCAGACCTTGGAACATTTTGAAATAGTATTCAGACCTCACTCTAATAATGCCATGAGTCTCCCCATGGAAAATGTGAGCCACCTACATGAGGAGAAGAAAATCTATGCAGCATAAAAATATGACATAGCGAATAGAACATCCCCACTCTGAAGCGAAATAAGTGATGACTAAAAAGTTGCAACATCGGAACCGGTGTGAGTAAACTGTGGACAATGGTTAAGTTGTTCTCGATCCTTGGCTAAGAAATATGATAGAACCTCAGTCTCATTTAACGACGAAACTATGGCTGATCCGAAGAGATGTGCAAATTATTGTAACCGACAGTTTGTCAAGCATCCCGCCAGAGATAGAGCGAAAAGTTCTAAGTCGTATATGATCTCTTCCCGCCGAGGAGTTACCACCTTCCTTCTCCAGCAGATTCCAGGGTCAGGGAATTTACGTTGGAGGACAGCAGATAAGTCACGGAGTATAAGCGGAATAAGTCGATGGAGCGTCTGAAAATTTGCAACATCGGAAGCGGTGTGAGTAAACTGTGGGCAATGGTTAAGTTGCTCGAGCAGAAACAAGGTTCTCAAGTCGCTATTCGGCAGCACTTGTGTAGCTGGCAAAAAACTTTGTTAACGACATACAAAGCATCCTTCCTGACGTGCAGTGCAACACAACAAAGCCTGTCGATGCAATATCCGCTTGAGGACTGCAACAGGATGTCTCCTCATGACTCCTATAGAGCACTTACACGAGGAGACGACGATCCTTCCTGTGCGTCAACACAACAAGATGTTGTCGATGCAATATCTGCTTGGGTGTTATAGAAGTAGCCATCCATATCGTTACCTAGGCATGTCAGGAAGGATCTTCATGATATGGAGAGAGGAAGCAATTCGAGAATATGGTGTGAATACAATCTTTGGAGATCACCCGGCTACGATGGCTGTAGAAGAGCAGCAGCTACCTCAACTAACCAGAGTGGTCTTGGCGCAATTATGATCAGGATTGTGTAGCCACCTCAATTCATATTGGGCACGAATTGACGGGAAGGTCGATAATGGACCACATGACACGCTCCACCTATTTAACTGCCCAGCCAAGCCCACTCACATAATTTCATCATCTCTTTGGACTCAACCGATACAGGTCGCAGCCTTCCATAACTTGTAGCAAAAACAGATTAAAAAGAAATACACTGCAGTACAAGCTGCTACAACAACACGTGAAATGTTTCCATAAGAAGACCATCTGGCAATGTTCTCGTAGAAGACCTGGTATTCCTTTGTGAAAAATACCCTCTAGCATTCCTCTTTGAAAAGGACTTTCTACCATTCTTTTTTGGGAATATCTTATAGAAGAATACCATTTCTATAAGAAGACATTCAGGTCATCTAAATGAAGGTCTCCTGGTCTTCTATACGAAGACCTTCTGTTCTTCTATATGAAAACCAAAAGAAGAACTTCTGCTCTTTGGTCTTTTATAGGAAGACCTTTTTGATCTTCTATAAGACCTTCTGGTTTTCTATAAGAAGACCTTCTAGTCTACTACAAGAAATTCTTTTTGATGAATACGTATACCATTCGGTTTTCTAGTAGAGAAGCTGGTAGTCTTCTATAAGAAAACCTTTTGACAATCTATTTGAAGAATTTCTGATCATTCAAATAAGACCTTGTAAGAAGACCTTGTGACCATCTATTTGAAGAATTGCTGGTCTTTCTAATAAGACCTTTAGGGCCTTCTATAAGAAGACCTGTTTTTAAAGACCTTCTGGTCATCCAACATCTGGGCTTCTATAAGCAATTGTTCTGACATCTGAAAATATTTTATAGGAAGTCCTATTTTTTTCTTCCCTGAAAAGAAAATATTATATAAAAAACTCCTCGATTTTTGGTCCCATTACTGGGTACCCGTTGATTATTTTCGTTGTTGTGCTTTGTTGATCCAGCACGCCCTCCATGGACGATTAAAACGTTTTTATAAATTAACTAAATTTATATTAAAAAAATATATATTTTTTTGATATAACTAATTGAATTTATATTTTTATTTTATTTTCAGGAAAAACTCCCCTCAAATTAGATAAGTTTTAAAAATTTATCCCCGTCCCACTGCTACAATTTTCAATAAGAGCATCAACTTTAAGAAAGTTGTCCTCCACACCACCATATCATTGGCATTCCATAGAGTTTCGACTAACACTAATTCCTATTAGGATACAAAGCCATATATAAATCAAGGCCCCCTTAATTTCCGTCAGCTGCTGGTCCAAGGACATCAAGAACAGGTGAAGAAGCATAAAAAGAGGAGACTACTTGAAAAACAATACGTCTAAAGTCTGGCACCATTTTAACATAGAAATTTTATAAAATTCTAGTCATAGATAAAAGTCTGGGTGTGTGTGAAAAGCAGCAGCGTTTCAGTAGTCCTGCCCAGTCCGCCCACTAGAAAAATCTACTGGCCGGACACATACGACGGTTAAACTGTCTTTTGTGTTAAAAACACACCCACCCACACTCTGAGAGGGCTTTTTGCTTTGCTTTTTAAACAACAGAAACCTAACCTAAATTAAATTTTTTTGAATGGATCCTTTTGTTGGTTGGTTTCAAGAGGAACAGGAGGGTCCAGCCTTACGCACATGGTGTAAAATTTGGGAAACCAATGCGCATGAAATGAGCCAATTGCTGGAACAGCAAAATCAACAGTTACAATTGCAATCATTACAAGGCGGCGGCAATAAATTCAACAACGGTGCCAATTTAACAGCACGCGATCGTGATTCCATACAGCTGCTACTGCAACAGTTTGGTGGCTTGCGCAACAATAACAACAGCAACAATCACAATAACAACAATAGCAACAACGGCAACGGTAACAATTCCAGCGGCAACAATTCAAGCAACACATCCCTCGATTCGAATACCAATAACGATAACTCATCGACCCCAGCCACAACACCTGGTGGTGGAGAAGGAGGCGGCGGAGGTGTCACTACAACAACAGGCACAACAAATATAGCCGGCAGCAAAATGCCCTCACACGAACGTCCCAGCTATTACAATCCGTCACGCAGGAAAATCGGCCGCATTGTCGACAACAAGGCCAGTACATATAATCTGAACAAGCACATGGACAAGCTGATATCGAAATACAAGGGTTGTCCGTGGCGTGTGCCCGATTGTAATTATGGGCGTGGTGTTCTCGGCCTGCATCAGGAAATTGAACAGTTCTACAAATATGTACTGCCAACACCCACCGAACATGCCATACGCAACGAGGTGGTACATCGCATTGAGGCCGTTGTCCATTCGATATGGCCATCGGCAGTTGTTGAGATATTTGGTTCCTTTCGTACTGGTCTATTCCTGCCTACCTCTGACATTGACCTGGTGGTATTGGGTGAGTATTGAAAATGGAGAAGCAGAATTATTCGATTTGATTCTAAATTTTTATTTTTTTCTCAGGTCTCTGGGATAAAATGCCTCTAAGGACATTGGAAACCGAGCTCATTGCCCGTGGCATTGCGGAACCACATTCGGTGCGTGTACTCGATAAGGCCTCGGTGCCCATTATCAAGCTGACGGATCGTGAAACCCAGGTCAAAGTGGACATTTCATTTAATATGCAGTCGGGTGTCCAGTCCGCCGAGCTCATCAAAAAATACAAACAAGAATTTCCGCTGTTAGCGAAATTGGTGCTAGTTCTGAAACAATTCTTACTGCAACGTGATCTCAACGAAGTCTTCACCGGTGGCATTTCTTCCTATTCACTGATCTTGATGTGCATTAGCTTTCTGCAGTTGCATCCGCGTCAAATCCATGCCGAGACTGATAATCTGGGTGTTTTGCTGTTGGAATTTTTCGAGCTGTACGGCCGGAAGTTCAACTACATGAAAATCGGCATTTCCATTAAGAATGGCGGCCGTTACATACCCAAAGAAGACTTACAACGTGATATGATCGATGGCCATAGACCGTCACTGTTGTGCATTGAGGATCCCCTGACGCCGGGCAATGATATTGGCCGGAGTTCGTATGGGGCGCTGCAGGTTAAACAAGCATTCGAATATGCCTATTTAATGCTGTCGCAGGCTGTGAGTCCGCTTAACAATTGGGCCAATGACTGTAATGAGCGTTCAATATTGGGTGAGTTTTTCAAAATGTCTCAGGGGTTTTGCAATTTATTTCTAATTTCTTAATTTTTCTCTCTCTCTCCTCCCTCAGGACGCATCATACGTATCACCGACGATGTCATCGACTATCGCGAATGGATACGAGAACATTTCGAACATTTGGTCCTTGCCCGCCACTCTCCTGTATCAGCACTGGGTGCTCCTCCGCCGGGCACACCGGGCCCCGTGGTGGGGAACACACCCAAATATATGCAAATACAAATATTGCCTTCCACAATGCTGCCAGCTGGTGCCCTGACGGCGGGTCAACAGCAGCAGATACACCTTATACCACATCTCTACCATCACCAGCAACAGCAGCAGCAACAACATCACTCGGCGGCGGCGATGTCATCGATGCGTCATCGGCGTGCCAGCACCTCGTCCGGTGATGATTCCGAAGATAGCAAAGAATGTGATGCCGATTCCACCTCCGCTATAATGACCGGTGGTCCAGCCGCCGCGAATATTCACACAGCTGCCCGGATGGATACATGATGAATAGTTGCAGGTTTGGTGCAGCAACAGCAACAACAACAGCATCAACAAATGGTCCAGATGCAGACAGCTGGAACGCCGCCGGGCTCCTCAATGGCCCAGCAACAGTTCACAGTGTCGGCAGCGACAACCATGCTGAAACAGATGCAGTTGCAGCAGCAAACCACGCAGCCTCTAACGCCAACAGTAGTAGCAGCAACACCACCACAAACACACACAACTAATTTTATATCTTCGTCGTCATCATCATCATCGGCCGTAGCCTCGGCCTCAGCTGGGGCCATGCCATCATCACCCACATTAGCCGTAAAATCGTTCCATGAGATACATAATGTACCGTCAGCAGCAGCAACAGGATCGGCAATTGTTTCATCGTCAAGTTCAGATATTGTGGTAACGGCGGCAGCAACATCAACAACAACAAAATCAAATACACACCTGCAACAGCAACAACAGCCACTGGTGCCGCCGCCGCAGCAGCAACAGGGCCATGAATTTAAGATGCCTTCTTGTCCAGCTCAACAGCAGCAACAGCAACATAAGAAAAATCTTTTATCACCTTCACCCCCGCGACAACAGCAACATCATCAACAACAACCACAACAACAGCCAACCACAAAACAGCACTACTATCGCCAACAATTTTATGTTCCACCTCCCATGCAGCAACAATATCAACAGCAATATACCACCACCGGAACAGCATCTTCGTCGTCAAATGCAAAATATGTTGCCAACGCTAGCAGTAGCAGCAGCAGCAATACGGCCGTCTCAAGCCATGCCAACACTAACACAAGTGCTGGTGGTGGCAACAACAACACCAATAAAACCCGCTATTCAAATCAACAACAGCAGCAACAACAACATCAACGTCTACAGCAACATGGGCGGCAACAACGCACATCGTCATCATCGGCTGTAACGTCCACAACAACCAACACATCATCATCAGCAGCGGGAGCGACGGCGGGCACATCGCGTAATAATTCCAATACCGCTACCACCTCCACCACCACACATGGCATACTAACATCGGCCTCATCGACCATATCGATTATTTCCATTTCATCGGAATCGTCCGTTTGTACAATATCAGATTCTTCTTCAAATAAATCTGGTTCGGAATCGGAATCACGTCCATCCAATTCGGCATCGTCGTCGTCAGTGTCGGCATCGAATATTAAAAGCGGTAGGTAAAAATTGTGAAAAACAACAATTCAATTTTTTTAATTAATTTGGATAAAAAATTTGTTTAAGGTCATATCCTAGTTCTGGATTTTTTTAAATATTTTTTAAGGTCTAGCCTTAGGCGAGGATTTAGTTATAGCTCCCATATATATTTTCGTTCGATTTGCGTGAAATTTGGCATAGCGTACTGAATTATATCTAGAATGATGTGTTAAGTTTCGTAAAAATCGGTTCAGATTTATATATAGCTCCCATATATATTTTCGTCCGATTTAATGTAAATGATGTACCAAAATTATCTATATATTTTTCGATTTGTATGAAATTTGGCATAGCGTACTGAATTAAGTCTAGAATTATGTGTGTTAAGTTTCCTGAAAATCGGTTCTGATTAAATATAGCTCCCATATGTATTTTCTTCCGATTTTATGTTAATGGTGCATCAAACTCGCAATATTTGTCCGGTAGAGACAAAATTTTGCACAGCGTACTGAATTTAGTCCAGTTTGATGTCTGTGATGTTTTGTTAAAATCGGTTCAGATTTAGATGTAGCTCTCATATAATTACGTCCGATTTAATGTAAATGGTGCATCAAAGTTCCTATATATCATTCGATTTGCACGAAATTTGGAATAGCGTACTGAATTAAGTCTAGAATGATGTGTGTCAAGTTTCGTGAAAATTGGTTCAGATTTAGATATAGCTCCCATATATAATTTCTTCCGATTTTGGGTAAATGGTGCACCAAAATCGCAATATTTGTCCGATTGAGATACAATTTTGCACAGCGTACTGAAGTAAGTACAGTTTGATGTCTGTGATGTTTTGTTGTAATCGGTTCAGATTTAGAAATAGGTCCCATATATATTTTCTTCCGATTTTATGTAAATGGTGCACCAAACTCGCAATATTTCATTTCATTGAGACAAAATTTTGCACAGCGTACTGAATTTAGTCCAGTTTGATGTCTGTGATGTTTTGATTTAGATATAGTTCCCATATATATTTTCTTCCGATTTTATGTAAATGGTGCACCAAACTCGCAATATTTGTCCGATAGAGACCAAATTTTGCACAGCGTACTGAATTTAGTCCAGTTTGATGTTTGTGATGTTTTGTTAAAATCGGTTCAGATTTCGATGTAGCTCTCATATAATTACGTCCGATTTAATGTAAAATTTGCACCACAGTCCCTATATATCTTTCGATTTGCATGAAATTTGGCATAACGTACTGAAATAAGTCTAGAATGATGTGTGTTAAGTTTCGTAAAAATCGGCTCAGGTTTAGATGTAGCTCCTATATATAATTTCGTCGGATTTTGGGTAAATGGTGCACCAAACTCTCAATATTTGTCCAATGGAAACAAAATTTTGCACATCGTACTGAATTCAGTCTAGTTTGATGTCTATGAAGTTTTGTTGAAATCGGTTCAGATTTAGTTATAACTCCCATATATATTTTCGTCCGATTTTATGTAAATGGTGCACCACAGTCCCTATATATATTTCGATTTGCACGAAATTTGGCATAGCGTACTGAATTAAGTCTAGAATAATGTGTGTTAGGTTTCGTGGAAATCGGTTGAAATATAGATATAGCTACCATATATAATTTCGTCCGATTTTGGGTAAATGGTGCATTAAACTTGCAATGTTTGTCCGATTGAGACAAAATTTTGCACAGCTTACTCAATTCAGTCTAGTTTAATGTCTGTGAAGTTTTGTTGAAATCGGTTCTGATTTAGATATAGCTCCCGTATATATTTTCATCCGATTTTATGTAAATGATGCACCAAACTCGCAGTATTTGTTCGATTGAGACAAAATTTAATACAGCGTAATAAATGTTTTACGTGCAATTATATTTCTTATATTTCTTCAAAATCATTTTTAAAACTTATTCAAATTCCCACTCACTTAATTTTTATTTTTTTTTTTACAGAACACCAACATGGTCGTAGTAATTACAACAAGAATAGCAACAATAGTGGCAGCAGTAATGGTGGCAATGGTAAGAAGAAAACGAAGAAAGCCAACAAATCGAATAAATGGAAGTAAAAAAATCCACCAATAACTACAATAATAACAAACACAGACATCCTCCTCCTACACACTCCTATTCCCCCCTAACCATCTCAATAGAATACAAACCTATTAGCTACTTACAGAAAATTAAGAGATTACAACACCAAAAATAAGTTTATCATTTTATGAACGAATTATCCAACTATATATAAATACTAATAACAAACAAACCACTACAACAAAAAAACAGATAGATAAGTAAAAAGAGAAACAACCAAACAAACTTAAGCATTTAGCAAATCTAATATATAAATATGAATATGGAGAGAAAGATATTAAACAAACAACAAAAGAAAAAAAAAAACGAATGGATAAATAAGAACAGAAACAAACAAACAAAACAACTAATATTTATTTTATTTATTTATTTTTTTTTAACAAATATGACAACTATCTCTTATTAGTTATTAGCTGTGGTCTTCCCCTAACACAGTAGTGAGAGCTAATACTTAAAATATTTCCCCCCACAAGTTTTCCTCACACCTTTTTACCGCTCCTGCTCTCCTCTAGAATATGATAAGCAATATTGTCGTCGGTGTTATTAGCTTCTTCACACACAAAAAATACAAATACCGAAAAATTATTAATATGTGTGGCAACATAACCTCAACAATTAATAGAAATTAGAAGAAAAAAATAGTTGTGAGAAAAAACTATTTTCCACCTCATGAAATGAATATCAAAAAGAAAAAGAAATGGAATTAAAAATAAAAAACAAATTTTTAAGGCCTTATAAACATTTTCTAATCATGACAACTTTCCCCCACACCACCTACTCCCAAAATTAGTCACATCCATTTAATGGTCATCCAGTCAGTGTTAAATTGTTTTCTCTTTTTTATACCCTTCACCACACTGTGGTTCAGGAAGGGGGTATTATGTCTTCGTGCATATCTTTGTAACAGGCAAAAGGAAACGAAATAGACCCATGGTTCCATTTATGATTCGATTTGAATGAAATTTGGCGCATTTCAGTTATGCGGCCCAAGGACGTACCCTATTGAAATTGGAAAAAATCGTTTCAGATTTAGATATAGCTCCCATATATAGTTTCTTAAATTGTGCACCAAAATCCCTATTTATATTTCGATTTGCACGAAATTTGGCATAACCTACTGAATTAAGTCTATACTGATGTGTGTTAAGTTTCGTGAAAATCGGTTCAGATTTAGATATTGCTCGCATATGTAATTTCTCTCGATTTTAAGTAAACTGTGCACCAAACTCCCAAAATTGGTCCGATTGAGACAAAATTTTACACAGAGTAATGCATTAGGTCTAGATTGATATATGCAAAGTTTTGTTGGAATCGATTCAGATTGAGATATGGTTTCGTCCGATTTTAAGTAAATGGATGCACCAAATTCCCAAAATTTGTCCGATTGAGACAACATTTTGCACAGAGTACAGAATTAGGTCTAGATTGATGTACCCGAAGTTGTGTTGTAATCGGTTAAGATTTTATGTGAATAATGCTCCAAACTCCCCAAATTGGTCCGATTGAGACAAAATTTTACACAGAGTAATGAATTAGGTCTGGATTTAAGCATGCGAAGTTTTGTTGGAATCGGTTCATATTTAGATATAGCTGCCGTATATAGTTTCGTCCGATTTTAAGTAAATGGATGCACCAAATTCCCAAAATTTGTCCGATTGAAACAACATTTTGCACAGAGTACAGAATTAGGTCTAGATTGATGTATCCGAAGTTGTAATCGGTTAAGATGAATATATAGCTCCCATACATGTAGTTTCGTCCGATTTTTATGTAGATAGAGCACCATACTACCAATATTGGTTCGATTGAGACAACATTTTGCACAGAGTATTGAATTAGGTCTGGATTGTTGTATGCAAAGTTTTGTTGGAATCGGTTCAGATTTATATATAGCTCCCATATATATATTTTCGGCCGATGATTGACATTCAATTTTTCAGATTGGTATTTGCATTCGCAGTTAATTTTGTCCGATTCCATTTCAATGGTCCTTTAAAGATATTATTATTCTATCTAAAGGATATTGTACATATGAGCATCTCTTGTCTGCACCCAAAGTGGTGAAGGGTATCATATAGTCGGCCCCGTCCGATTTTTGAACTTTCCTTACTTTTTTTTTTTTGGTTCTTTCTCAGTAACAAACCAAAACAAAAAATAAGTAAAACAACAACAAAAGACTATGACAACAACATAGATGCTACTATCTAACTGCAAAACAAATAAATATATATACATACTTACATATTTATATATAGATGTAAACATTAAAAAAACATACATATATTACAACAACAACGAAAATTGTAAGCGATGAAATTTGAGAATAAGCTCCTCCCCCTCCATCCCAAACCTTAAGCGCGCAGAATAATCATCATCATCGCCTTTTATTATTAGTTGTAGAGAGTAGCTGACCCCCTTCCTCCACTAATTATACAAACATGAAGAAGACGGCGTTAAATTCAAAACACTTTTTATTATTATTATTTTTTTGAGTGCCACAAACATTTTCTATTAATCCTATAATCCATATCCATAAAAAAAACATTTTTTGTGGACATCAATTCCCCTCCTCCCTTCAATGTAGCATTTCCTTGTTTTATTTTGTTCTCCGTACCCTATATCATGTACAAAAGATACTATTTGTAAAATTTTATCCTCAATCACTTTAAAATACTAAAAAAACAACAACAACTTACATTACATTATGCTACGGCAGGATCTACCAAAAATAAAGAAAATTAGCCTAAGCTGTCAGCTTCGAGACTCACACGTCCCAACCAACCACAGGAACCTAATCTCCAAAACACGCAAACAACAAATCTATATAAACTTATTTTAATTATTAATTAAAATTTCCTTTTTTTTTTCTTCCTCTTCCTCAAAGTTAAAGCGGATATATTTTTTATACCCTGCACCATACTGTGGTACAGGGAGAGGGTATTATGTCTTTGTGCATATCTTTATAACAGGCATAAGGAAACGAGATAGGCAATAAATTTGGCTTTTTGAAATCGGTTAAGATTTTTATTTTAGCTCGATTCAGCTAGTAGAGATATGACGATTGTTATACTAAAAAGTGAATATAGAAACAATTTTTTCCCGGAGTTAAAAATTCAATTAAGTTGTGAACGTCACTACCGAAATTCGAGTTGGTTACCGAAGAGCGCCGCTTCAAAATTTGATCGTAATTCTCGTCCTAGTAGACAAGAAATATCATGTTTAGTGTCAAATAATGCGTACACATATTGACTGATTGACGTGCCAGTCAGCGTCGAGAATAATTTCAGAATTAGTGCTACAAAATTTTCAATAATAGAAATTAGAACTTATTCTCAGAATTTCTATAATAAAAAAAAAATCAAATTATTTTATTAAGTATCTAAGGATAACCGAAAAAAAGAAATATTTATTTTATTTGAAGCTTTTGATTCTTATTTTTTTACTAAGTAAAAAAAAAAACACATTTTCTAATTTTATTTACAAAATCATGTAGTCATAGGTTTAACTATATATATATATATGTATATTCCACTCGAAATGTTTGGTATTTATTGTTTGCTTGCATTCAGTTGTCCTGTTTTCAGAAACTCAAATTTTTTCCAAACTTCAACTATCAATGTTGGCCCCCCTACAAAAATTTGTTTATTACTTTTTTAGTTTGCAATAAATGAAATTTTTATTAAAAAAACAATCGGGCATGTTCTGGTATTCACTTCAACGGCAGAAGTGTATCGAACACACGCCGAGGTGTTCTGTAACACACTTTACACCCATTTGAGGTGTATTCTTTACACTTACATTTCCATAGTGAGAGTCGGGTGTATTCCTGTTTTTTCATATAAAAGAAAATCTTTTTTGAAATAAAAAACGCACATTATGATAGATTGATTTTTTATTATTGCGTATAATTTGTTTAAAATCACAAAATGAACATGAAACACCATTAACAACAAATTTTAAATAGATACTAAGGTTTGTCTTAAATTTTCTTCAATTGAATTTCTTGCTTGACACAAACAACTGATTTGAAGTAAGGCCGAAAAAGATAGGGTTACCAAATGTTCCCCTTAAATCAATCAAGAAATTAATGTTATTACAGAGGTTTCATACATATATTTTATGTTGCGAATAAAAAAATATTAAAAAAATAATAATAAAATTGTCGTTAGAATTAAAGAAATTACTAAAAAATTACAGAAACAATGTTAAAAACGAATACAGTTTATATTGAATGGCAACACTATTTCTGCAAAGTACCATGTCGACGTTTATTTTTGTCGCAGTTCAAAATTTAAATTCACGTGAGAAGCAGAACAGGAGGTAGCTTCTGAGGTGAAGTGTATGTGTAAAGTGAAAAGAACACGCCGTGAGTTCCAGAACATACCCGAATATATCGAAAAGTATGACCATAATATATAAATTTTAAGCAATTAAAACATTGAAATGTTTAAAGTTATAATTTTTTTTTTCTAATTCGTATCTTCCCTCCATTATTTATAAGATATCCTCCTTCATATCTATATATTTTGTTATTATGTGTTCAATAGCAGCTATTTGTTACAAAATTTAAATTTAAGAAATTTCTAAAATAACTGCTACACAAAATGGATTTAAAAATGTCAACATCTGAAACCTGACTCTGGAATTTTTTGAATGAATTTGAAAAAATATTAATTTTTTCATGGAAATAGAATTTTTCATGTTTAACAACATTCAACTTTCATATAAGTTACTAATAATTTCTTTAAAAAAAATATTAGTGTTTAAAAAAATATTTAAAAGAAAATTATATATTTTTGGAGATTTTTTCGTATTTAAGTATATTACATATGCTTGAATATCTGCCATATCCCCATCCTCTGACATAAAGAGGACAAAACCATTCTGGGAGTTATTTGCCAGGGAATAACTAACCAGCCCCCAAAAAAATCACCACTGATTTTATGTTTTTTGAAGGCTCATATTATGCTGAATGGTATAAAAATTTCCAAACATCCGAACTTAAAACAATTTTGCTTGTTTTGTGTTTAACAACAATTAGTGCGGGGAACGTCCGATTTTTCTAGCTCTGTTTTTTTTTGTTTTAGATTTTGTAATTCCAAAAACAAATATTACTTTTTACAGATTTTTCAAAAATTTAAAATCTTGCTGCCCGATATAGGTTCCTCAGTTAATGGGGACTATTTTTCAATTCTAAATTCTATAGAAAAATCCTTTTTGCAGATGAATTTTTTTCCTGTAGAAAAAAAATTGTTTTCTATAAACAAAATCCGCAATAATAGAAAACTATTTTTTTCTGTATAGAAAAATTTTCAAAATTTTTTTTATATAGAAAAAAACAGTAATCTAAAAATTTCACACCATAATCATCATTTTTTATCTATAGAATCCTCATATTTACAGACAACTATTTTTTTTTTTAAGAAAAAAATCTTCTATAGAAAATAATACTTTGTAACTGAGAGCAATTTTTTTCTACAGAAATTAATCTATCCTCAATCACGGTTGTCTACTTTTTTATATGAGAATAAATTTCTCAATTGAAGAGAACACATTTTTTTTTCCTATAGAAAAATAAATCCTCCTCCAATGAGTATTGATTATTTTGCTATAGAAATAAAAATACCTCAGTCACTGATTACTTATTTCTTTTCTATAGGAAATATTACCCTGCAGCTGAGGACTATTTTTTCTAAAAAAAATAATTTTTTAGTTAGAAGGACTTTTTTTTTTTTGTTATAGAAAATAATTTCTCAGTTACTGACAACAATTTTTGTATAGAAACAATTTTTAATTAGGGACTAATTTTTTCCATAGGAAAAATTCTCAGTTACTATATTCTAAGTTTTTTTATGTAAAAAATATTTCTATGTTGCTGAGCATTAGATTTTCTATAGATTACAATTAGTCCTCAGTCAGTCACATAGGATTTTTGTTTTCTATACAAAAAATTGTTGTCAGTAACTGAGAATTTTTTCCTATAGAAATTGAATAGACTCTAGTAACATAAAATGTATTTCTTTAGAATAAAATAGTCCTCAGTTACAGAATTGTGGTTTCTATAGGTTTACAGAGTACATCTCGAATTACTCGTTTTGGTATTTCAAAACCACTTTCGGTCTAGAGGTGTATATTTTTTTTAAAAGATTTTTAAAAATTCCCAAACTGTTGCTGTCGCCGCTTTAACTTATGTGTTTAAATTTTGCACACTTGTAGTTTTTTTTCAACTTTAAATATATTTTTAAAAAATATATATATATCCCAAACAAATATTCTGTAAATACAAAATAATAAACAAGTGAAAGTAAATAATGTTGTTGTAAAAAAAAATGTCGCCGCCTACAATACAAATGCCATATACTAGCCGCCTACACACACCCCAAATTCCTTCCTAACATAACTCCCGGAAGAAAAAATATCACATACACACATTCGTAATTTTACATTAAACAAAAGAAAACAAAAACAACAATCGACTTTTAGGCATATAAAAACTAAAAATAAAAAACCAACAACAATCTCTAGTGTAAAATTTCAAGAAAAACAATTTTTTTTCTAAACTTACAAATAAAAAAAGAAATAAATTTTGAACTATTTTTTAAGGAAAACTATACGAATTAAGCTAGACAAGAAAACAACAACAACATTCTCACAAAAAAATAAATGAAAATAAAAAACCATGTTGTGTAGAAAGACGAAAAAATAATTTAAAATAATAAAAAACAAAACCCAACAATCTTTGTAATTATATTATTATATATAAATATACCTAATATTAATAATAATTATTAATTAGTTGTAACAACAAACAAGATAAGAAACAAAAATTTCAAAACTGAAAAAAGAGGAAATTTAGAGATTGGTGTGAAAAAATCCCTAAACTATAAAACCCCCCAGCAATTGTCGTAAGGAATTTTTTGAAAAAAATTTCTTGACAAAAAATAAAAAAAAATAATTATCACAATTGTTTTTTTACTTATTGTGATGGTTAAAATGTTAAAAATAATTTGTTATATATTTTTGTTGCCCCTACCCTACCTTCTAGACAGTAATATATATTTTTTCTATTTAATTTATTTCAGTTCCCTCCAATTCACCCTCCACCGCATTTCCTCTCTCAGCATTGTTTCTAACTTTGTAAAAAAAAACAAACAAAATAACTGTGTAAAATGTGAATTTTTATTATTTAATTTTTAATGCTATTACTTCAGTTTTTTTTAATTAATTAATACTATCATTATGTATAATTGATAATTTTTATTATTATATAGTGTTAAACCGTTTTTTCTTTTTATTTTTTATTTTCATTTTTTTGAAACAATTTTTATTAGAATTAATCGAAACGAAACAAACAAAACGTCGTATATATATACACACACATTATATTTAAAAATGAAACAAATGAAAACGTAAATATTTAATTATATTATTATACTATTATTATTACAAGAAGAAAATCACAAAAAAATGATATTTAAAAAATATATATTATATATAAAAAAATACGTTATAAAAAACAAAGAACTAAACTACAAAAAAAAGAACAAATAATATTTGAAACAAACAACAAGAAAAAACATACAAAAAAATCAATAAAATCTTCGAAAAAACCAAGACCTATATTAAATTTCAAAAACAAAAAAATATAGGTTATTTGAAAAAAAGTTAAAAACCTAAACAAAAAAAAAACAAATAAAATTTTATGGTGTTTTATTTTGGGTGGGGTCTTGAGGGATGCTTAAATTCTATAATTTAAGAACAATATTTTTTCCAATGATCAACACCCACATTAGTATCTTATTTTGTATATAGAAATGCTCTTGAACACTATTCACAAAAATATTCTAATTTTTCGATCATCTTTTCAGGCCGCTTTGGAATGATACTCTAATTTCGATAACCCATAATGCTTATTTACTTACATAGTCGGCTTGTGACAGAACTTTCGTTCCATAAGCCGAGCTGAGAAAATATTTCCAGGCGTGTTGAAAGACCATTTTCGGCAATGTTGTCTTCGACTTGATCTTTCCATAGTATTCGTGGCCTTAGAAAAGATTTCCAGGCGCGTAGGTCTTTTGCGCAGTTTTTCCAGTTTGAAAGACCATTTTCGGCAATGTTGTCTTCGACTTGATCTCCATCGTATTCGTGGCCTTCCCCTTCTGGGTGAACCATCAGCTGGTTCGCTTTTATATATATATATATGTATATATGCCTTCTGGACTGGGGCATCTTCATCCATTCTCACAACATGACCTATCCAACGTAGTCGCTGCAGCTCAATACGTCTAACAATGTCGATGTTCGAGAATAGCTGGTACAACTCATCGTTCATTCGACGGCGATTTTCACCGTCAACGCAGATCGGCCCATATACCTATCGGCGAATTTTTCTCTCAAACACTCCAAGAACTGTTTCATCTGCTTGCGCAAGTACCCATGCTTCAGATCCATATAAAAGCTTTGGTAGTATCAGGATCTTGTAGAGTGTGAGTTTGGTCTGGCGGGAGGTGACCTTGCTTTTGAGTTGTTTGCTCAGACCATATTAGCACCGGTTGGTCACCCCCATCCTTCTCCGAATTTCAAAACTGATGTCATTAGTTTTATTTATGGCCAAGGTATATACAATTTTTGACTACCTCGAAGCTGTAGTTTTGAAGTTCCACAGTTGGTCCGAGTCTACTGGACGTCTTGCGCGTGGATACCATCAGCTTGGTCTTCTCGCCGTTTACTGCCAGACTCCTTCCCAATTTGTTCAAAGGTGGCTGTTACCGCTCTCAATGTTCGACCCATTATGTCGATGTCATCGGCGTAGGCGAGTAACATGTGTTGTTTGGTGGCCATTTCTGTTCACTTTTGCCTCTCGTATGATCTTTTCCTGGTGGATGTTAAAAAGGTCACACGACAAACTAACACCTTTCCTGAATCCTCGTTCGGGCTCCGAGAGGTCCTTTCCGACTTTAACTGCTGATCTTGTGCCTGTTAAAGTTATCCTGCATAGCCGAATTAATTTTGCAGGAATGCCAAACGCAGACATGGCTTTAAACACCTCTGAACGGATAGGACTGTCAAATGCGGCTTTATAGTCGACGAATATGTCGATGTGTTTTTCGTGGGTTTTTTTTCCAGGATTTGGGGCAGAGTGAAAATCTGGTAAATGGTGGATTTGCCAGGTCTGAAGCCACTTTGGTAGGGTCCAATAATGTCATTGACCATTGGCTTCAGTCGTTCACACAGTACTTTATATGCGATGGGTAGGATACTTATTCCTATGAGGTTCGAATCATTGGGCATGCATTATTCTAGCCAAATTATACTAAACAGCTGGTGCATGCTCCTTACCAGCATCTGATCACCAGTCTTGAATAGTTCGGTTTGTAGCCCACCGGCACCTGCTGCTTTATTATTCTTCAGCCGATTGATTGGTATTCTGATTTCATCTTGGCTAGGTGGTATACACTCTATACCGTCATCTATTATTGGTTCTTTGGTATCCACTTCACTGCTGTATCTGTCACCAGGTTTTCTTCTTTATCTCTAAAGGAGGATGTGCCTGCACCAAAGCCTTCGGTTTTTTTCTGAAAATACGTTTCTCCTTTCTCCGTTTTTGCTGACGCGAAGTCAATCAACCTCATGCCGTTGTCTGATGTTTCTTCATGGAGGCTGACAGTGGGACCACAAATATTTCCGACAGTGGGACCAAAAATATTTTCTCTTCCGATTTTTGCATTAAAATCAGCAGAATTTTAATGTCATGGCCAGGGCAACGATCATATACTTTATCTTCGGTCGGAGCATGGGTGCAAATGAGACTGATGTAGAAGTACTTCGCTTTTATACGGATTATAGCAATTCGCACATCTACTGGAGTGAATCTGGAGACGAGGTCTTTTATACTCCTGTTAGCCATAAATCCACAGCCAAATTTATGTCTCGTTTCATGACAGCTATAACACAGGGCGTAATCATTTGATTTACTTACGCCAGTCCTTTCTGATTTGTACTTCTTGAGTACATTCGCCAAAGCGAACTCTGCGCCTGTTCTGTACTACGTGCGCACATTCCAAGTGCAGATTAGCAGATCGTGGTCCTTTATACTTTTGCGGGGGTCGTCAACGTTAGGAGGGTTTAATTTTCATTTTCTTTGCTTTTGCATAGTAGGTTGGGTTTTCAACCCATTTTTTATAGTTCTTTTTTTAGCTTAATTTAAACGGGTGATTTTTCTCCCCAGTGGGCTTCCGCAATTGAAGGCGTTAAAGCCATTTTTCAAATGATTTTGTTGCCAAAAGGCGTAGATTTTTTAAACCATATTTCTGTGGTTTCCATAAGGCGTAGATTTTTTAAACAATATTTCTTTGGTTTTCCATAAGGCAGATTTTTCAAATAATTTTTCTTTGGGTTCCCATAGGGCATAGATTTTTTAAGTTATTTATCTATGGCTTCCCATAAGGCGTGCCCATTTTATTGAAATCTATTTTTTATTGTCTACATTTATTTAAACGTTTTTTTATTCTTTTTACTTTTAATACTACAATATGACTTCGGATCGATTAAAAATCTTACTTGGCTTACATACAAAAGAAAACAAAACTCCCCTGCCCATCTATTTCCTTTCTTCACAGACATACAACATTTTACTTAAACAATCACCATCATTCCATTTATAATTGTGATTCTCCCACAACATAACACAGTGTTCAACACCACGTTTATTGTCCGGTTGACCGCCAGCCCAATTTGTATAGGTGAAATTTTTCTTGGCTGTTATCCAGACAAATTGGCGATTTTTTGCGGTATCGTTGCCACCAATCCAGATGTTCGGATGATCGTTACCTAAAATATAACGATTAGTTAGTTCTGTTTCAGAACATGAACGGATCAATACACACCATAAACTTTTTTCAATTCCCTTGTTAGAGCCTCCGTTTTCTCTTTGGTGTCCAACACCACCAGATTCATGTGTTTGGCCGAACATCCATTAAATGCAGCAAACCAATTGCCCTGCAAGTAAATCCAATAGTTGAAGAAGCCATTACACTAAAATGCATATACCAACATACCTTTTTACTTGTTTCAATATAAAATCCATTTGTAACGTTTACTGGCGGTGTTCCTGTTCCTGATGCAGAACTTTGTTCCAGCTTTAGACCGATAAATATCGCGACAAATAAGATTTTGCAAAATACTTTCAAAGAATACATTTTTATGTGAAGTTTCAAAACATACTGAACTGGGTTTCGAAAATTCCGTATTCCCATTTCTTATACAAATGCTACGGTTAAGAAACATTCGAAGCTGCTCAGTCGACTATTTGATAAGGAGCGTAAGTTTTTGTTTTGTTTGATTTCTTATGCAAAACAAAATTAATTGATAAGAACTGAAATGAAATTCTTAAAATAAATACACTGAAGAAAAATAAGGAATCATATTAGCGAAGATTTTTAAAAACTATTTTTGCAATGACGCTTACCGGCCAAAAATACTCAAAACGTTTGTGCCAATAATAAAAATAACCCTTATAATATAGAAATGCTCTTGAACACTATTCAACAAATATTATCCTCTTTTCATAGCCTCGAAAAAGGCGTAAATTTTTAAATAATTTTTCTATGGCTTCCGATAAGGCGTAAATTGTTTAAACAATTTTGTATAGCTTCCCATAAGGCGTAGATTTTAAAATTATTTTTCTACAGCTACCCATAAGGCTTAGATTTTTTAAATCATTTTTCTAAAGCTTCCCATAAGGCCTGAGAATCTTTAAATAATTTGTTTATAGCTTCTCATAATGCGTAGATATTTTGGATCAGTTTTCTATATCTTCCCATGAGGCATAGATATTTTAAACAATATTTTATAGCTTCCCATGAGGCGTGGATCTTTTAAATATCTTTTCTCTAGGCGACTAGAAGCAAAATATACTCCATATCATATAGAAATGCTCTGGAACACTATTCAGCCAATGTTATTCTTTTCAGTCCGCCTTGAATGGAACTCTTTTCCTAAAGTAGGGTTTCTCTAGAATTCATATTTTTTGCATAAAAGAAAAACTTATAATTAGAGCTGATTGAAATATATTTTTTTATTTTACTAAATCTATATCGCATTGGACCATACAATACTCTCTATCCAATCTAAATACGAAGATACACGAGTGTAAATCGATGGTGGTTCACCGGCACAACCCAAACCGAACGATGTAACCCCAACAACATATGCACGTTTATAGCTACCGGTAATTTTTTCCAATATCAACGGACCACCTGAATCTCCTTGACATGTATCACGCAGACGTTCGGGATCACCGGCACATAAGTGGGTAGTCGGGGCGATGCCATTGGGTGCAGCCTCAGAATTTCCCGCATAAAATTGCTGACATTCATTATGGGGTACAATTTTCAAATCCGTTTTGAGTAATTGATCCGAAGCAATTCCACCGAACTGGGTATGGCCATAACCCACAGCAACGACATTATCAGAAATTATTGCTTCCTCCGACCACAAACAGGGGGCATAGACGCTGTAGGGAAGATACAGATAGTATATTTAAATAAATGAATATTAATTTGTGAAATCAATGCCAGCAATAATTTTTGAAATAAATTTTGAGTTTGATGCCAATATTGGGTTTAACTTTCTTGAGACATCTATATTTGGCAGACCAATTTACTATTTAAATAAACTTTGAGTTATAGAACGAGAATCATATTTTCTGATATCGATTTTATACACTTTTACTATTTCTTTATCTCTTACTCTTTTGCTTCCTCTTCCAGTTCTATAAGAGCTATATCATTATATACTGTTGTAGCATTGTATTGTGGATGTTTTATAAATTGTTTTATTTTCACATCTCGGACTGAGGCATCTGTCAGATTGGAGCCACCTATGCGTACCACATTAGGAAATTCTCTGCAAAAATGGGTTGACAATTTAAAAAAAATTGAGATATTACATTCCATTTAGTACCCTCCTATTTCAGCGCAATGGGCGGCAGTTAGTACAAATTTAGGAGATATTACCGCCCCACCACATCGATACCAAGGTTTGTCATCAAAATTCGAGTTCCATCCCAGGGCGGCCTGAAAAGAAAATTTGAAAAAATCACAATTTTTGTTAAATATTGTTCAAGAGCATTTCTATATCCCGTTTCAGAGAGACAACTGCTGAGATTTTTTTATATATTTTTTTAGAAATAATGTTTCTATAGCCGCCGATAAGGCGTAGATTTTTTAAATAAATTTTCTATTTTTTGTGTTGTTATTTGAATTTTGCCTTGTAAGTTTCGCATTAGGGCGGAATAAATACAAGTTATCAACATACGACATTTGTAAAGCCACATAACCCAATTTGCCTGATGAGTCGCTTAACCAACGGCGAAACGCGTCGCATAATGGTGGGTACATAGGTTCTTCTTCTGGCTTTCCTTTTCATTGCAAAACTTAGATCATTAAGCTCAACTCGAAAGAGTATAAATAATCATTAAAAAAATTATCTTCAAATGATCACTGCCCTTACAAGGCAAAATTCAAAAAACAAAAATTAATTTAAGCTGAGTACGGCTAGGGCTCGAACTTCGGTCCTAGGAGCAACACAAATGTTGCCCGACAACAACAACACAAATGTTCGGTCCTAGGAGCAACACAAATGTTGCCAGACCAACGTTCTGAGCCTTCAACACACTTCCAAAACGGTTGCGCAAAAACATGTATCCATCGCTACAACAAAAATCTGCTTTGAATAGGACTGTTTCTAGAATGAAGACAAATGTCGAACTTTGACAAATTTGAATTCAATGCGCATATGAAAGTTTCCCATCAGGGCGGAATAAATACAAGTTATCAACATACGACATTTGTAATGCCACATAGCCCAATATGTGTGATGAGCCGATTCTATAGCTCTCCATAAGGCTTAGTTTTCTTATATAATTTTTCTATAGCTTCACATAAGGTGTAGATTTTTTAAATATTTTTTCTTACCATAAATGGAAATTCATCTGGATTGGCTGGTGTGCCATGGACAATTGTGGATTGTACTCTTGTGTTCAGATCGCATTCTAAAATAAAAATGTATTTATATTTTAAATTAAACAAATATGTTCAACTCTCTTTTGCTTTCCAATTTAAAAGGGAATGACCTACCCAAATCACTACGCCTCAGACCAGTCAATTCTAATAGACTTGGTCCAGATGTAGTAGCTCGTGTTGTTCTTATGGTTATTGCTTCCATGGTACTGGCTGCCATGCTTTCCAATGGACAGCATACAAATTGTTCCTTTTTAATAAAATAACAGGTTTTCGGATAGATTTTCTCTTTTTGCCATTTCGTTAACACTTCTGGACAGGCCTCAACACTTTTGCACTGACCGGCAACACGAGATGCATCATCCACAAAACAATCATCCCAATTATCTTGGGGATAAATAATACCACGTTGGGACTGGGGTCGAATGGCGGGGGTTGCATCTGGAAGTTCAATGATTTTTTTCAATAAATCGTATTTTTTAAAAGATTTCTAAAATAAAACTCACAATTTTCTTTGACGATGCTGAGTGCAAAAATAAATAAAATTTGCCAAGCCATTTGCATATTGAATACAGAACTTAAAATGCAGCTTCTGCTAAATTTATGCGATGTGGTTTGAAAGGCGGTTTGAATCGAACTGTGGAACTGGCTTGCAAACAATCTGTTAAAGCCATTAAACTGCTTTTTTCTGTCATCTTAATTTTTTGCTTTTTGTTTTGCTACAGAAACTGGATTTTTATAATATAAACAAGAAGAAAATGAACAATGACAACAAAAATTACCGGTATTGGTATCATGTGTGCCGGGAACAAGCGTGTTAGCGGGCCTGGAGTATGAACCTGTTTTACAGAGGAAGGGATTCTCCGATATAATTGATATGCAATGAAGAGAGAATGAGGATGGATCGGGATGATTCATGCCATTGAACCAGACAGGTAATTAATAATGTAAGGCGCTTTTAGAAATCACCGGTATGACAAATATGATAAAGATGAAATATTGTGAATATAACACTGTGAAACAAAAATTTAACGATAAGTCATTATAAACAACCGGTGAGGAATTTCACGAACTGTGGGATCTGTCAGATTTGCACCAACTACATTGGGAAATTTTCTACAAAAAGGGTTGGTATTGAATACAAAAATTCGAGGTATTTAGATTTTATTCCTCACCCTCCAATTTCTGCATAATGGACCGCCTTTATTACAAACTTGTGTGAAATAACCGCAACTCCACATCGGTACCATCGTTTGTCATTGCAGTTTGAGTTCCATCCCAATGGAGCATTTGGAAAAGGGTTAAATGGAGGGATCGGGTTGATTCATGCCGCTGAACCAGACAGGTAATTAATAATGTAAGGCGTTTTTAGAAATCACCGATATGACAAATATGAGAAGATGAAATACTGTGAATATAACACTGTGAAACAAAAATTTAACGATAAGTCATTATAAACAAGCGGTGAGTAATCTCACGAACTGAGGGATCTGTCAGATTTGAATAAACCACACTAGGAAATTTTCTACAAAAAGGATTGGTATTAAATACAAAAATTCGAGACATTTCGATTTTATTCCTCCCCCTCCAATTTTTGCACTATGGACCGCCCTTAGTACAAACTTGGATGCAATAACCGCAACTCCACAACGTTTGTCATCGCAGTTTGAGTTCCATCCCAAAGCGGCATGGAAAGAGCATTTGAAAAAAGGTTAAATATTGTTCAAGAGCATTTCTGTATCTCATTTTGTGGACAGCTGCTGAAGGGTATATATTTTTAAGTTTTCCATAGCCTCCAATAAAGAGTAGATTTTTTATAGCTTCCCATAGGGCGTAGATTTTTTAAATAATTTTTCTCTAGCTTCCCATAAAGGAACTCTTCGCACCACCTTCGCTATAAATCATATTCATGTTCTATCACACCTATTTTTAAATATTTTTATTTTAGATTATAATAATTTTAAATATGTTTATTTTTAATTTAATATATCAACAAGGTGTACGTATATTTCGCCCCACAGCCCTTAATCAAAATTTAATGGATATAACGTATCATTAATCCAATCTAAATAGTTCGATACACAGGTATAAATCGATGGCGGTTCACCAGCACAACCCAGTCCAAATGATGTAACACCAACAATATATTGATTTTTAAAATCTTCATCAAATTCTTCCATAATCAATGGTCCGCCGGAATCACCTTGACAAGTGTCACGTAAACGTTCTGGATCACCAGCACATAAATGCACTTCAGGATCAAGTGAATTTGTATCATTCATTTTCATACATTTTGTGTCTGTACTTTAAGTAATTGTGATGAACCCATGCCACCGAAATGGATGTGACCATAACCCATAGCAGTTACATTATTTGTACTTATGTTTGCATTGGGCCATATACATACAGCTTGAATGCTGAAAAGTTTATTTTATAGAAAAATTATTACTTAACTTTGGTAAAAGGCTGTGACATATTATGTACTTACCCTTTCACTTCTTCGTCAAGCTCCACCAAAGCTATATCATTTCGCACTTGTTTAGCATGATACTGAGGATGTTTGATAAATCGTTTTATTTTCACATTACGAACTGAGGGATCTGTCAGATTTGAACCACCCACACGAACCACACTTGGAAATTCCCTACAAAAAGGTATTGAATAAAAAAATCTGAGATATGTGGACTTTTTTCCTCACCCTCCAATGGCTGCACAATGGGCCGCCGTTAGTACAAACTTGGGTGAAATAACCGCACCTCCACATCGATACCATGGTTTGTCATCAAAGTTTGAGTTCCATCCCAAAGCGGCCTGAAAAGAATATTCGGAAGACGCATAATTTTGGTTAAATATTGTTCAAGAGCATTTCTATATAACTTTTTGACGACAACTGCTGAGGGGTATATATTTTAAAAACAAATAGTATAGCTTTCACATAAAGCGTAGATTTTTTTTTACTTTTTCTATAGCTTCCCATAAGCCGAAGATTTTGAAATAATTTTTCTATAGCTTCCCACTGTAGATTTTGAAATAGTTTTTCTATAGCTCCAATAAGGCGTAGATTTTGAAATAATTTTCCTATAGCTTCCCACTGTAGATTTTGAAATATTTTTTCTATAGCCCCCAGCAAGCGTAGATTTTGAAATAATTTTTCTATAGCATCCCATTGTAGATTTTGAAATATTTTTTTTAAAATAAGTTTCCTATAGCTTCCCATAAGGCGTAGATTATGAAATAATTTTCCTATAGCTTCCCATAAGGCGTAGATTTCGAAATAATTTTTCTACACTCCATTAGGTTTAAATTATTTAAACAAATTTTATAGCTTCTTACCATAAATGGAAATTCATCTGGCTTGGTTGCTGTACCATGAATAACAAGTGTTCGAATTCTGGTCATAGGCGCACATTCTATTGAATTAAAAAAAAATATTGCTGTATTAGGTATTACCACAATTCTAAGTCCAGGCTAAAATTTTATATAATTACCTAATCGACTTCGTAGGTATAGATTTAGATCCACTTCAATCTCTTCCGATGAAGTAGTGATGTGAGACGATTTTAAGTTGGTAGGGGAGACTGGGGCACCTTCGGCATCGGGGCACCTTCGGCAATCGCGTTTTCGATATGAAGCTCTCACCGTACATCACTAGTTTCGATACATAGGTATCGAATATCGAAATAAATAACTGACACAAAGTTTGAAATTTCTAGCTAATAAGCTTATTTAGATACATGGGTTTTTGTATTTTTATAAATGTTTCTGTAATATTCAATTACATTTCGTAAGTATTTCGTGTATAAAACTTTTTAAATTTTTAAGACAATATTATTAGAAAGTGGTTAACTACGATGAGCATTATTATAAAAATATTTAAAAATATAATGTTTTTACAAAACTGATCGAAAAAAATGAAAAAACTATAAAAAGTATATTCGGGGTACATTCGGCATTTTAAAGTGGGGCACATTCGGCCATATACAGATTGTGCAATATTATTTCATTAAAATGTTTTTGAGTTTGTCTTTAAAACTAATCCTTTAATATGGTTCGAAATTGCATATATAAGATCAAACGTGCTTGTATTGACGAAAATGCGATAGAAACCCTTATTTCTGATGGTGTGTGTGACCTTGAGATGTAAACGTCCGCCGCTAGAAAATAAGGTCATATAATTCAAACATTGTGTGGCGTATTAAAACCAAATAGAGTCTTTAGACGATCAGAATTTCAACCATACTGATAGCGATGACGATTACCCGGCTATGGCTATGGTGCCGAATGTGCCCCATCGAATGCCGAAGCTACCACGGGTTGGGGCACATTCGGCGAATTTGACTTTTTTTACAAAACTGTAAAATTTTTTTACTAATACTATGTTTTTATATTTTTTTGGTACTATTTTTTATAATTAAGTGTTTGAGGAAAATAATCAGCCATAAAGTTGTTATATATGTTGAGTAAGTACTGAGATATAGAGCTCTAAAAAAAAAGAGCCGAAGGTGCCCCAGTCTCCCCTACTTTCCGTTGTAGTAGTGGGGGACGTGGTTGAGTTCACATTCCTGTCATCATCCATTGTTATGGGACAGCATATAAATTGTTCCGTTTTTATAAAATAACATGTTTTTGGATATATTTTATCCTCCTGCCACTTTTTTAGAACCACCGGACAATCGTTGACATTTTTACACAGTCCCGCAATTTTAGACTCCTTATCGATATAACAATTATCCCAATTATCTTGTGGATATATAACGTTACGTTGTGGTCGAGAATAGCCCTCGACCCTTGTGCCAACTATACAAGTATACATTTCTTATGAAATATGTTTGTGGAATTTTTCTTACTAAACATTCAAACTTACAATTTGCATATAGCAAAATAATTGCAAAAATATATAATATATGCCAACAAATTGCCATAATTATAATTTATAAATGGGAAAACAATGTCAATCGATATGCCGTCGCTAAAGGTGTAGTGATTTACTAGGCGTTTTGAATTGAACTGAGCTAAGAAGGTAGTCAGTAAGCCTTACAAACTATCATTATTGGCCCTAGAGTGACCCTTTGTGAGACACGTGTGACTAGGCGTTGAATACAATATTATAAAACAATTTATAAATACGAAGATAAGCACTGAATAAAATCTGGAGGTGGGTCAGGAATTAGCGGTGTTTTGAGAGGGTTTTAAAAGCGATATAGAGGCATACAAATAATTTGAATAATTACAAGTCTTCATAGTTATAAAAACAAATGACCGATAAAGCAGACATCAGTAAATTTATCAACCTACAGGAAAGAATATATCTTACAGACCACTTCAAGATCCCAAAAATAAGACCAAGTATATTGATAAATTTCATACAGGAGAACAACCAAGATATTAGCCCACCTTATGCAGGACATCTATCAATCTGATGTTTCAATGGAAATTTCCTTTCTTCAGTCATGACAAAATGGCATTGGAATTATTTGGTAAACATGTATCACTTGGGGATGGCAAAATTCAAATCCTGTTCGTCACCTCATAGTTGACATTAGTAAATTTATTATCCTACACGAAAGAAACAATTTACAGACCAAAGTGTTTGATGAAAATCCCCAAACATATGGACAAGTAAAGTCTCATAAAATTCACACAGGACAACAACCAATATATTAGTCCACCCTATGCAGGACATCCACCAATCTGATATTTTAAATGGATATTTGCTTCCTCAGTCTTGGCAAGTATGTATCACTTGTGGATTTATGTAGCGAACATAAGTCCTGAGTATATGACCGGTTAGCAAAATTAGCAAATTCTGATCGTCACCTCATCCTTATAGTAAATTTATTATCCTACAAGAAAGAACGCTATCTACAGACAAGTAAAGTGAGGTGATCGACTTCTCATAAATTCATACAGGACAACAAACACGATATCAGTACACCAAATGCAGGACATTCATCGTCTGATGTTTAAATGGATATTTTCTCCCGGAGCCTTGGAAAAACGATAATGGAATTTATTGTAGTCGCAATAAAATATATATTGATATTTTTTTCAAAATTTTAGGAAATTCCAATAACTTTTGGCTAGGAGCCAATGATGAATATAGTGAAGCTAATCCACGCCCATTTTACTGGTCATCTGGCAAACTTGTAACATTTACATATTGGAGCAGTGGTCAGATTTGTGGTAGATTTTTTATAGCTTCCCATAGGGCGTAGATTTTTTAAATAATTGTTCTCTAGCTTCCCATAAAGGAACTCTTCGCACCACCTTCGCTATAAATCATATTCATGTTCTATCACACCTATTTTTAAATATTTTTATTTTAGATTATAATAATTTTAAATATGTTTATTTTTAATTTAATATATCAACAAGGTGTACGTATATTTCGCCCCACAGCCCTTAATCAAAATTTAATGGATATAACGTATCATTAATCCAATCTAAATAGTTCGATACACAGGTATAAATCGATGGCGGTTCACCAGCACAACCCAGTCCAAATGATGTAACACCAACAATATATTGATTTTTAAAATCTTCATCAAATTCTTCCATAATCAATGGTCCGCCGGAATCACCTTGACAAGTGTCACGTAAACGTTCTGGATCACCAGCACATAAATGCACTTCAGGATCAAGTGAATTTGTATCATTCATTTTCATACATTTTGTGTCTGTACTTTAAGTAATTGTGATGAACCCATGCCACCGAAATGGATGTGACCATAACCCATAGCAGTTACATTATTTGTACTTATGTTTGCATTGGGCCATATACATACAGCTTGAATGCTGAAAAGTTTATTTTATAGAAAAATTATTACTTAACTTTGGTAAAAGGCTGTGACATATTATGTACTTACCCTTTCACTTCTTCGTCAAGCTCCACCAAAGCTATATCATTTCGCACTTGTTTAGCATGATACTGAGGATGTTTGATAAATCGTTTTATTTTCACATTACGAACTGAGGGATCTGTCAGATTTGAACCACCCACACGAACCACACTTGGAAATTCCCTACAAAAAGGTATTGAATAAAAAAATCTGAGATATGTGGACTTTTTTCCTCACCCTCCAATGGCTGCACAATGGGCCGCCGTTAGTACAAACTTGGGTGAAATAACCGCACCTCCACATCGATACCATGGTTTGTCATCAAAGTTTGAGTTCCATCCCAAAGCGGCCTGAAAAGAATATTCGGAAGACGCATAATTTTGGTTAAATATTGTTCAAGAGCATTTCTATATAACTTTTTGACGACAACTGCTGAGGGGTATATATTTTAAAAACAAATAGTATAGCTTTCACATAAAGCGTAGATTTTTTTTTACTTTTTCTATAGCTTCCCATAAGCCGAAGATTTTCTACACTCCATTAGGTTTAAATTATTTAAACAAATTTTATAGCTTCTTACCATAAATGGAAATTCATCTGGCTTGGTTGCTGTACCATGAATAACAAGTGTTCGAATTCTGGTCATAGGCGCACATTCTATTGAATTAAAAAAAAATATTGCTGTATTAGGTATTACCACAATTCTAAGTCCAGGCTAAAATTTTATATAATTACCTAATCGACTTCGTAGGTATAGATTTAGATCCACTTCAATCTCTTCCGATGAAGTAGTGATGTGAGACGATTTTAAGTTGGTAGGGGAGACTGGGGCACCTTCGGCATCGGGGCACCTTCGGCAATCGCGTTTTCGATATGAAGCTCTCACCGTACATCACTAGTTTCGATACATAGGTATCGAATATCGAAATAAATAACTGACACAAAGTTTGAAATTTCTAGCTAATAAGCTTATTTAGATACATGGGTTTTTGTATTTTTATAAATGTTTCTGTAATATTCAATTACATTTCGTAAGTATTTCGTGTATAAAACTTTTTAAATTTTTAAGACAATATTATTAGAAAGTGGTTAACTACGATGAGCATTATTATAAAAATATTTAAAAATATAATGTTTTTACAAAACTGATCGAAAAAAATGAAAAAACTATAAAAAGTATATTCGGGGTACATTCGGCATTTTAAAGTGGGGCACATTCGGCCATATACAGATTGTGCAATATTATTTCATTAAAATGTTTTTGAGTTTGTCTTTAAAACTAATCCTTTAATATGGTTCGAAATTGCATATATAAGATCAAACGTGCTTGTATTGACGAAAATGCGATAGAAACCCTTATTTCTGATGGTGTGTGTGACCTTGAGATGTAAACGTCCGCCGCTAGAAAATAAGGTCATATAATTCAAACATTGTGTGGCGTATTAAAACCAAATAGAGTCTTTAGACGATCAGAATTTCAACCATACTGATAGCGATGACGATTACCCGGCTATGGCTATGGTGCCGAATGTGCCCCATCGAATGCCGAAGCTACCACGGGTTGGGGCACATTCGGCGAATTTGACTTTTTTTACAAAACTGTAAAATTTTTTTACTAATACTATGTTTTTATATTTTTTTGGTACTATTTTTTATAATTAAGTGTTTGAGGAAAATAATCAGCCATAAAGTTGTTATATATGTTGAGTAAGTACTGAGATATAGAGCTCTAAAAAAAAGAGCCGAAGGTGCCCCAGTCTCCCCTACTTTCCGTTGTAGTAGTGGGGGACGTGGTTGAGTTCACATTCCTGTCATCATCCATTGTTATGGGACAGCATATAAATTGTTCCGTTTTTATAAAATAACATGTTTTTGGATATATTTTATCCTCCTGCCACTTTTTTAGAACCACCGGACAATCGTTGACATTTTTACACAGTCCCGCAATTTTAGACTCCTTATCGATATAACAATTATCCCAATTATCTTGTGGATATATAACGTTACGTTGTGGTCGAGAATAGCCCTCGACCCTTGTGCCAACTATACAAGTATACATTTCTTATGAAATATGTTTGTGGAATTTTTCTTACTAAACATTCAAACTTACAATTTGCATATAGCAAAATAATTGCAAAAATATATAATATATGCCAACAAATTGCCATAATTATAATTTATAAATGGGAAAACAATGTCAATCGATATGCCGTCGCTAAAGGTGTAGTGATTTACTAGGCGTTTTGAATTGAACTGAGCTAAGAAGGTAGTCAGTAAGCCTTACAAACTATCATTATTGGCCCTAGAGTGACCCTTTGTGAGACACGTGTGACTAGGCGTTGAATACAATATTATAAAACAATTTATAAATACGAAGATAAGCACTGAATAAAATCTGGAGGTGGGTCAGGAATTAGCGGTGTTTTGAGAGGGTTTTAAAAGCGATATAGAGGCATACAAATAATTTGAATAATTACAAGTCTTCATAGTTATAAAAACAAATGACCGATAAAGCAGACATCAGTAAATTTATCAACCTACAGGAAAGAATATATCTTACAGACCACTTCAAGATCCCAAAAATAAGACCAAGTATATTGATAAATTTCATACAGGAGAACAACCAAGATATTAGCCCACCTTATGCAGGACATCTATCAATCTGATGTTTCAATGGAAATTTCCTTTCTTCAGTCATGACAAAATGGCATTGGAATTATTTGGTAAACATGTATCACTTGGGGATGGCAAAATTCAAATCCTGTTCGTCACCTCATAGTTGACATTAGTAAATTTATTATCCTACACGAAAGAAACAATTTACAGACCAAAGTGTTTGATGAAAATCCCCAAACATATGGACAAGTAAAGTCTCATAAAATTCACACAGGACAACAACCAATATATTAGTCCACCCTATGCAGGACATCCACCAATCTGATATTTTAAATGGATATTTGCTTCCTCAGTCTTGGCAAGTATGTATCACTTGTGGATTTATGTAGCGAACATAAGTCCTGAGTATATGACCGGTTAGCAAAATTAGCAAATTCTGATCGTCACCTCATCCTTATAGTAAATTTATTATCCTACAAGAAAGAACGCTATCTACAGACAAGTAAAGTGAGGTGATCGACTTCTCATAAATTCATACAGGACAACAAACACGATATCAGTACACCAAATGCAGGACATTCATCGTCTGATGTTTAAATGGATATTTTCTCCCGGAGCCTTGGAAAAACGATAATGGAATTTATTGTAGTCGCAATAAAATATATATTGATATTTTTTTCAAAATTTTAGGAAATTCCAATAACTTTTGGCTAGGAGCCAATGATGAATATAATGAAGCTAATCCACGCTAATTTTTATTGGTCATCTGGCAAACTTGTAACATTTACATATTGGAGCAGTGGTCAACCGGACAATTTAGACCAAGCTGAACATTGTTTACACTTGTGGTCGGCAACAACAGATTTCCAGTGGAACGACGAGCGCTGTACTCTGAAAATGGGATTTATATGTGAAAAACCTGAATAAATTGCAGCGAAAATAATGGACAAAATATTGTCATTATTTCAAATGATGAAAATATTAAATTCAATAAAATTTATTAATATTTGTGCATACTAAAATAGTAGACTTTTACTCATATGGAATACCGTAAATACACAAATTTTGTTTATTTTAAAAAATAGGCTTCCGCACTTTGTATTGCCTTTCTTTCATACAGTGGAAATTTCACAGAATGATTTGCCCGAACAGTTTGCCAAAGGGTGATAGTAGGAAAATTGCTGTGTAACTCTCACGAAGGCTAACGTTGTTCCAGTTTTTGGAGCAGATGATATCAATAGTTCTTGTCCCTTTCCATGTTGTCATAACGTATCAAATGCTTTGAAAAAGTCTATGCCAATAGATATTAGTCCTCTTTCTTCAATTGAAAACCTTCGGATACATATTTTTAGAAAACTGGTAATGTTGAAATTTTTTTTAGAGTTATGTACGACAATTTCTCCGTTGTCGTCCTGTATGTATTCGGTGAACAGCCTAAAAGATAATTAATAATAATTAATAATTAATCAGTGCTCGTCAAATAGCCTGAAAATAGCATTTTTTGGATAATCTATTTTTAAGGCAGTGCACTATAGGTCAAAGTGGCAATTTTTGTGGCCAAAAGTCATAAAATTGAAAAAAAATGTATTTCAACCAGAATAGCTTTCTTAACCATCGGAAATAATAAAGGAACAATGTTTTTTTAGAAAATAACCCTTTAAGTCATTAATGTATTAACCCTTTGGGGACAAAAATAATTTATTTCATATATTTGGTAACATTTTATTTATAAATATTCTTATTATTGTGAATAAATAAAATTATGGAATATCATCACATGCAGGGTCGTATGCAGTTTTTCGAAAAAGGAAGGGGGCGGGGTTATGTGATAAGTTTGGTATTTGTGAAAAAATGAAAAATTTTCTGTTGCATAACAAAAGTTAATGTAAACAATAACAATTCGGGCGGTGTCGAGCACCAAGGACAGCCCTCCACTTTGCTACGTCAGTGACTAAATAAAGTCCGTTTCATTTTCTAAATCTAAGTCATTAAGAATATTTATATACTTTGTAGTCCGCTTCATTCAACTCATCGCTCTCATCATGTGATCTGTCTTCACCTTTAATAGTTTGATTCTATTGATGAATTGAAATCTCTAAAACAGTCGAATTTAGTTTTAGAGATTCGAATTCATCAATAGAATTTTGACATTTTAGCATTTCAAGCTTTAACGTTTTCGCTGCTACATGCCTTTAAGCTAATTGCTGTTATTAAAGGATCTAATGTATCCAAGGCTCTAGGAAATATATCTAAGATGTTATTCATTCGGCTGCTCTTACGAACTTGATGTAACCTGTCGGCCTTATACATTTTATGCCTAGATTCAGCAGCATCTTCTCCATGAACCCCTAATGGAAGTCCACAAATTTCCATTATCTGCGTCGAATGAATTTGTGCCTTATGTACACTAGCAGTCATGGACAGCCAAGAATATTCCCTCAATATTAAATTAGCTGTTTCATAACAACAAGTTCGAAATATGTTTAAATCTAATGAAAACTGACATAATAATGAAATTAAAATAAATTTGAGGCGAAATATAAGATTTACCTCTACTCCAGTTATTTCAAATTTAAATTAATTCGTATTTCGGTAAATGGCACAAAACCGCACAACTCCGCAAAACCACATTAGGTTATTTAGATTAAGGAGGGTTCAATAAACAAATATCAATTTTTATTTCAATTGCCAAACGTTGCCCACGTATTTAATGCTTTCATAACCTCAATGTTTAAAAATTTCTGCGATCATTCTAAAGTTATGCTTATTTTAATACTATTTTTACACATACACATATGCATAGAAACATTTTCTGATAAAAAATAACGAATACTTTCTTATTAATTCTTTACTTATAGTTATACTTATATTTTATTTCCACTTTAAATCTTAACAAGTAACATATCAAATGAACACATTTTTTATGATATTTTAATAATTCACGTTTGACAGCTTGCCATACAATGATATAAGTGATTAAGCAAAAACAAAATTAATTTTTATTTGTTTTGAAGTGTTCCTTACTCGATTGTAACTCAAAAGAAGTGATAAGACAATTTTTAAAATTCGCCTTTGGCCAGTAAAATGGTCTGTTTGACCTATAATGCAGTGGTTAAATAATACTAGTCTCTAAGGCAGTGGTTAAAAAATTTCGAATTTTTTCAGAGCGACGTTTAAAAGCTTCACGACATAAATCAGCCAAACTTTGGTCTTCCATTGATGTTCATTGAAACATCCGATTGATGACAGTCGTCCTTTAAAGAGTGGACTAATATCTTAATCCTTATAAAGTAATACGCATCAATTTCTCCATTGTTGCCCTGTATGCATTTTATGAGAAGACCAGAACCTCTTTTTACTTGCTCGTATCGTTGGGTGTTTGTATCGAAAATCTTGCCGAAAGGGTGTACTTCGCATTAGAACTTTTTACCGCGTTAACCTACTATATGAGGATTTATTTAACATATACGCAAAGGAATTGACAATTGAAAACCACTGTGTTAACGAACGTCATTTGCTGGCACAAGTACCAATGCTTCTGATCCATACACAAGCACGGGTTGTATGAGCGTCTTGTAGAGTGTTAGTTTGGTCTGGCGAGAGGTGGTCTTGTTTCCAATTTGCTTAATTAAACCATAGTAACATCTGTTGGCCACAATTCTTCTTAGAATTTCAAAAACTGTGCCATTAGTTTTATTTATGGCGGTACCATGGTATAAAAAATGTTTGAGTACCTCTTAGCTGTAGTTCTAAAGTTCCACAGTTGGTCCGAATCTACTGAACGTCTTGCGCGTTAATACCTTCAACTTGATCTTCTCGCCATTTACTGCCAGACCCACTTTGGCAGACTGCTTCTCAATTTGTTCAATGGTGGCTGTAACCGCTTGCAATGTCCGACCCATTATATCGATGTCATCGGCGTAGGCGAGAAACATGAGTTGTTTGGTGTACAAAGTGACCTTTTCCAGTAGGATGTTAAACAGGTCACACGACAAACAGTCACCTTGTCTTAATCCTCGTTCGGTATTAAAGAGCTCCGAGAAGTCCTTTCCGACTTTAACTGCTGATCATGTGCCAATTAAAGTTATCCTGCATAGCCGTATTAATTTGGCAGGAATGACGAACGCAGTCATGGCTTTCTATATTATTATCGGGACAGGGAGTGCTTTCGCCAAGCAGTTGGGTAAGTTGAGCGGAGTATGCTTCTGCTATCTGTTGTGTTTGCAGCTTTTCGAAGTCGATTTTCCGTTTTACATTAGATCGCATCTTTGCTGCTACATTAAGACGTGTGCGAACCTTGGCTGTCACAAGGTAATGGTCAGAATCGATATTTGCTCCTCGTATCAGTTGAACGTCTAAAACACTGGACGAATGCATTCCGTCTATCACAACATGATAAATTTGATATCTCGTTGCTTGATCAGGAGAAATCCATGTGGCCTTGTGTATATCGATATACTTGAATCTGGTGCTGGCAATTACCATGTTTTTTGTTGCCACGAAGTCAATCAACCTCATGCCGTTGTTGGATATGAGGTTGATTGACTTCAACAATATATTACCTTCCATGCATTAAAATCTCCTAGTAGAATTTTAATGCCAGGACAGCGGTCATATGCTGTTTGTGGGCGCAAATAAGAGTGATATAGAAGAACGGATTATAGAATTCGCTCATCTACAGGAGTGAATCTGGAGATGAGGTATTTTATTCACCTATTTACCATAAATCTGCAGTCAAATTCATGTCTCCTTTCATGACAGCTATAAACAGGTCGTAATCATCTGATTTATTTACGCCAGTCCCTTTCCTTCGCAAGGCAAGAATATAGTCTTTGTACTTCAATACGGTTAAAAACGTGTCGAAAATACCAAAAATACTGAAATAGGGAGTGCCTATAAATGGAGCCTGCTATCCTGAAACATGGATCAATATTGAGAATCTTTGGTTGGAGGATTTCCTACATAATGAGAGCTCAAAATGTCAAATTACAGTCAATTTGGTAAAAAAACGAGTCCAAAATTATCAAATTTCAGAACAAGTTAACCAATATTGATAATTATTTGTAAGCTATTTACTGATAACATAAAATACCAAATTACAACCAATTCGGTTGCAAATTGTACCCAGAATCCTAAAAACCCTAAACTTGGGGGTGCTTTTATTTGGGGGCTACCCTACAAAATCAATCAATATTGATAATTTTTGGTAGACAAATGTCCAATACAATGAGAACCCAAAATATCAAATTACAGCCAATTTGGTTGAAAAATGCCACTAAAATTACCCAAAATACTGACATTTTTGAGGGGACCCTATAAGTGAGCTACCCTAAAAAGTGGTTCGGTTTAGATCATATTTCGTGGGAAGTTTTGTCACCCAATGAAAAAACCAAAAAACCAAATTACAGTCGTTTCGGTTGAAAAATGAGCCCACAGCTGCCTATAAAAAATTTTTTGGAGGTACTATCACTGGGATGCAAAAGTGGGCACAATTGTACTAATTTTAGCACTATTTGGAAGTCAAAAATACAATAGCACCCCAATGACATATTTAGCACTATTTCTAAACTATTCTCAGTTAAACTATTCTCAGTTAAAAGTATTATAAGTGCTTAAACATACAATATGAAATGGATCGCCATCCCCCGCTGTCGTTACGAATGGATGAATTTGAAATAGTTTAACCGTAGTGTCCTATGCAAATTCAGTATTTCCGATCAGAATGATAAATTCAGTAAAGATATTAATTATTATTTTTGTAACAGTTCTATGAGAGAGATGATTTTTCATTGTTTCAGGAATATTTCGGTACAGATATTTCTGTTGTTTTTAAATACTCACCAACTCGGTGGCTTTCACGTCAAGAAGTTATTGAAACAATTTTGGCGCAGTGGCAATCACTTCAATATTATTTTAATAATGATTTCAAAGCTGATTCCCAAAAGTTAAGGCTCAATTCTATTATTTCAGAATTTTCAAACCCTTTTTATACCCTTCACCACACTGTGATACAGGGTATTATGTCTTTGTGCATATGTTTGTAACAGGTAAAAGGATTCGAAATAGACCCACGGTTCCTTCTGAGAATATGCATAGAATCACTTTTTGAGTCGATTTATGCATTTCCGTCCGCCCGTCTGTCCACCCGTCAATGTATTTTTGTGAACAAAGTACAGGTCGCATTTATTATCTGATTTGAATGAAATTTGGGAATTTGAATTTGGGAAATTTGAAATTGGGGAAAATCGGTTCAGATTTATATATAGCTCACATATATAGTTTCGTCCGATTTTATGTAAATGGTGCACCAAACTCCCAATATATTTCCGATTGAGACAACATTTTGCACGGAGTACTGAATTACGTCTAGACTGATACACGCCAAGTTGTATTGAAATCGGTTCAGAATTAGATATAGCTCCCATATATAGTTTCGTCCGATTTTATGTGAATGGTGCACCAATATCCCAATATTTGTCCGATTGAGAAAACAAATTGCACAGAGTACTGGATTAGGTCTAGACTGATGTGTGCCAAGTTTTATTGACTTATTTATTGGAGAATTGTATTAAATTGAGTTTTGAGTCATGCGTATTAAAAACTCTGTTTGGAGAAAAACGCGTTTAAAGTTTGAGAAGCCCTCTTGCCGTCACTTGATGCTAACACAATAAATCTGCTATATCTTAAAAAAATTTTGAGATTTTCACTTGGAAATTTATAGGGACATTCTTGAATTAGTGTAGGTTCGAATTAAATCAAAATACAAAACTAAATTTTTTGAAACCGAGAATGGGGGGTCCCCTTAAAGTTGCAAAAACCAAATGGTGTATGCAACGGTTTAAAAACAAAAGACACCAAAGAATTCAAGTCTGGCAAGCCATTTTTGATATGCAATTTTACATTGATTTCAGAATGGTACGTGTACGTTTTTTAATATGTACAAATATCTATATTTTAGCATATCTTGTATGTACCCAAAGTGGCGAAGGGTATCGTCCGACTTTTGAACCTTCCTTACTGGTTACTGTTATTTTTGTTCTTGCAATATGTACAAAAATTATAAATAATATCAAATTAGAAATGCAGTCTGAGGATGCCAGAATGCATGTAGAAATTTTTAAGACTTTCAAAAACGACAATATATGCACTTATTGGTCAATGGTGACTGAAGTCAAAAATTAACGAAACGAAGATATGTTTCCTTATATATCACAAATTCTTAGAGGGTAATTATATATTCCACATTCATCTACAAATGTGGAAAGGGTATTTTCATATCAAAATATAATTAAAACCAAAGATTTAAAGATTTAAAGCATCGACTGCTTTAAATCTTAATTAATTTTGTTTATGTATGTTTTTATTAATTGTTAATAACAACAAAATTTTTATTAAAAAATATATAAAAAGTACAATCGGACTGAAAAAAGTACTCTTTTTATTGAAAGCCAGTACAATTTCAATAATTTCATTTCGCATCCCTGTACTATAATAAGCTGGATATATGATTACTTGGACCAATTTCTCCCATTTCCAATATCAAACATCCTAGAAGTACTACCAATGTCTGTGCAAAATTTCAAAGCTCTATCTTCAAAATTGCGAGCTCTGCGTTGATTTCAACAAACACCTTATGTTAAAGGGTATAAAAAAAAACCTTTCAAATCACTGGAGCTCTCCCCACTCATTGCATACAACAACAACACATCCGCACACATACACATAGAGAGGAATAACAGTAATCATTATTATTGTCTCATCTTCATTGTGCTCCTTCTTGACAATTAGTCTGAAATTAATTGTGCGTGCGTTAAGATCGAGAAAAAGTGGTGTCCCTTTTAATGCATTTTTAAACACGATATTGTCGAATTTCTTATAGAAAAATTATATAAAACTGTTCTTTAATTGTTATTAAACAGATTTTGTAATAAAAATATCCAAAAATAATTAAAATTCCCTGTTAAAATTGTGTTTTAAAATTGTGAATTTCCAATGCCCCCAACCATCAAATATGGCGTCATTTAATGGAGTCTCACTGCTCTCTTAACTCTTTCGTAGTGTTGTTGTTGTTGTTTTGTTTCATTCGTATGCATTTGAAAAGAGTGTGGCACACTCTCAGTAATTATTGTCACAACTTCATTGTGCTTTTTGACAATGCGTCGGTGATTATTTGTCCGTGCGTGCGTTAAGATCGAGAAAAAATGATAAATAAAGTGTGCCCGTTTCAATGCATGATTAAACATGATATTTTCAATTATATTAATAGAAAAATATGTGAAAATTTATCTCAAGTGTTTGTGAAATGTTTTTCTTTAAAAAATAGAAAAAATATAGCTTAAAATTCCTAACGAAAATCGTTTTTGAAATTGTGTTTAAAATATTTAAATCAAATGTGTGTTGTGTTTTAATGCAGTCACAAGCACTCCTCTATTCTCTTTTTGGTAGTCTTGTTGTTGTTGTTTTTGTTCAACACTCCAGTGCCAGTTGATGATGTTTTTTGCTGTAATGCAGTAATTGTGCTTATTAATTTGTTGCAAATTCGGAGCAGTTGTTGCCGTTAATTATCGTCGCATAGTGGTTCGGAATCGTTTTTTTCTATGCAAAATGCTGTAACTTTTGAAAGGGGTAAGTTCATTTTTTTTTGTTAAAAATTATAATTTTTTTTTATTAAAAAATCACTCTTTGATAATTTATTATACCTTCCCACATAAGGTGAGGGTAGTTTTGATTTAGCTACCTTGTACATATCTCCACATTGGATTTAACTGTCCAAAATACCGTTCTTTGGTACTTCTTTTCAGATTCATTTCATTTCTCATTTCATTTCTTTATATTTAATCATAATCATAAAGCCCTACTGCCAATTTCATTACAAGGTTAATTCAATTTCTGATGGCATATAATATATCTTATATATATTTGTATATAAAACAATTTAAAATATTTCAATATATCATAGGAATGGGATTTATACTTACATATATATTTACAAATACAAATTAGGCCATTATCAATAGAGATATTTTTATCTATTGCAAATAACGCATAATTTTGCTATGAAACGCTGGTATAGCGTGAGAGAAGTTTCTTTCTGCATATGGCATATATGTATGTTGAAGTCTACAAATTCAAGCCTCAAAAGAGTGCTGCATTACAAGAGAATTAAACCTCAGACATATCAATGTGTTCAATCGCATTTGTCAAAATGTACTGCGGAGATCCATATTTAAATGCTTTATAGAATAATAATAGCAATCTGATTTGGATGAAACTATCAAACGAACCTCCCAAAAAAATCTAAAACATACTGTGTAACATGTTCACATGGACGCAGTCTATACACAAATCGAATTATTCTATTGAAACTTCGGTTTAAACCAGGCATGCTTACCCATATACGCTACCGTAACTGAGGGTCGATGGGTAAACACATTTTCTCTTTCTTTCTCCTTACGTCAGTCGTTTTTAATGGAGAATTCGCAGTTACGCTCGCACACACTTGCTCTCAATTTAATTTTGCCCAACACTGCTTTTAACATTCCTTTCCATTGATATTCCTATGTCAGGAGAAGGAAGCACAAATGACGGTAATACCGCTAGAAAAAATGCTCAACAACCTTCCTTTGTTTCTCAAGTAACAGGAGAAAATGAAAGTTCAAAAAATGACTAGAAATCGCAAATTGTTGAACGCGTAAAAAACCATTTCGCAAGACCATCTGCCCTGACGCTATTCGAAAAATCCTGAAAAATAGTCTTGTGTCGTTCGTGAACTACCTAGTTCAATTGAACGAGTCAGTCCACTGAACGACATAGTTCGTCACGAGTGAACTACATAGTTCAGTTTTTATTATTCTCGTTCACTGAACGATTATGTTTACCAAAAGCACTCGGTCTCTGAACGGCGTTGCTCACTGAATGACTTTGCTCAATGAACGCTATCGGTCACTGAACGACATTGTATTTTCTTCTACACCTGCAGCGTTGTTCACAGGTGCACTGAATTTGAACGGCGACAAATAAGAACAATTTCATATAAAATCTGTTAAGTGGAATGAAGGTACGTGTAATATATAAGATCAAGTGCAGCAGTAGTGTTCTACGTATAGCTGGAGAGTCAGTAAATAATATGATGCGACATTTAAGAGCAAATCACCCCCATAGACAAGCGAGGAGCCGGACACCATTGCCTCTTTTCCGCGGTTTCCGCGGAAAAGAGGCAATGGTGTCCAGAACAGCAACTGCAGCGCAAACAAGTGTGCTGCCGAATATAACAAGAATTGAATTAGAATTGAACTGAGTAACCATTTGAACGATATAAGCAACTGAATGAAGTGAACGACCTAGTTCACTTTTAAACCAGTAAGGAAAGTAGTAAAGTCGGACGGGGCCGACTATATGATACCCTTCACCACTATGGGTATATTAAACAGGACTATCGGGCGAAAATATATATGGAAGCTCTATCCAAATATTAAGCGATTTCAAACAAACTTGTCACAGGTTAGGTTATACTAATTTCAGAACGTTTTGTTCCTATCAGCCTATTGATTCCTTGGTGCGTCAATTACTTAAAATCAATCTATAATAAAAGGAAGCTATATCTAAATCCGGACCGATTTTCACCAAACAAGGCAGACATCACTCTAGGCTCAATTCAGTACGTTATGCCAAATTTCGTGCAAATCGAAGGATATATAGGGACTTTGGTGCACCATTTACATAAAATCGGTCGAAACTATATATGGGAGCTATATCTAAATCAGGACCGATTTTCACGAAACTTGGCAGACATCATTCTAGGCTCAATTCAGTACGTTATGCCAAATTTCGTGCAAATCGAAGGATATATAGGGACTTTGGTGGACCATTTACCTAAAATCGGACGAAACTATACATGGGAGCTATATCTAAATCTTGACCGATTTTCACGAAACTTGGCAGACATCATTCTAGGCTCAATTCAGTACGTTATGCCAAATTTCGTGCAAATCGAAAGATATATAGGGACTTTGGGGCACCATTTACATGAAATCGGACGAAACTATATATGGGAGCTATATCTAAATCTTGACCGATTTTCACGAAACTTGGCAGACATCATTCTAGGCTCAATTCAGTACGTTATGCCAAATTTCGTGCAAATCGAAAGATAATTAGGGACTGTGGGGCACCATTTACATAAAATCGGACGAAACTATATATGGGAGCTATATCTAAATAATAAATATAAATAATAAATGCGACCTGTACTTTGTTTACAATTTAACATCTACAGACGGACGGACGGACATGCATAAATCGACTCAGAAAGTGATTCTATGCATATTCTCAAAAGGAACCATGTGTCTATCTTGTTTCCTTTTGCCTGTTACAAACATATGCACAAAGACATAATACCCTGTACCACAGTGTGGTGAAGGGTATAAAAATGATCTAGTTTGTTCAATCACTCAACTGAACGAGATTGCCCAAGACTAGTTAACTCAATAACTAATTTCCCTTTCCCCGGTATTAAACAAATAATTAAACAAATTGACCATTAATATGAACATTTAATTGGATTTACACGGAAGAGAGAAGAGGCTGAGAAGAGGCTGACAAGATGATAGAGGAAGTGAGTAAAGATATCACTAAACTCACAATCAGTTGTCTGGGGTAGAAAGGCGGAAGTGGCCAGAATGAACCGGATGAACAAAAAGTGCGAGATGCAGACAGCGGCTCAAAAGGATAAGCCTGACCTTTCCTCCACTTCTGCGGAAGCGACTAACATCTCCGGATGATCAGACGACTGTCAAATCCGCCAAAAAGAAAAACGCTTCCCATCCACCGAAAAGAAAGCTGAGTCAAATCAACGTCACAGAACACTGCCACGAGAATCCACTGACGAAGGTAGACGAAACTGGCTCTGATATCAGGAAGACGACCGACGCGCTTGGAAATCTTTTTTAAGCTCGTCTTATGGAACAATGTTCTGTCACAAGCCAGCTATGTAAGTAAGATTCTAATTGGCAACAAAATATTCTTGCTAAAAATTATCAAATTTGCTTCAATGTTTTGGTAGCACCCATATTACGGTACCCTCAAATTTCGATATTTTGAGCATACGATACACTTCGTAATATGTAAAAAAATCATAAAATTTGTTTCTGCAAAAAGTTTTGAATTTAAAAGGGAATAACTGACAATAAAATAAAAGTAAAATCGAAATACGGGTCAGGAACGTGTCCGTAATCGGTGTAATGGAAAATCGGAATTTCAACTTCAATTTTTAACTATTATGCCATTAATTCGATGATTTCGATTATTGTGCAAAATACCAGATTAGTTTTTACTCCCAAAGTATAATCTTTATTTGCTCAATAAATTTTTGAAATTGTACAGTGGATACGATGGATTAGACGTTAATAATGGTTGAAAATTATGGCACGTAAATAATGTGGTTTATGACTGTGATGAGAGACCGATACAATCCATCTACTTGGGAAATAAACTGCAGCAGTGGGGCCTTATCGCAGCCTTCAATGTCTCTCATGCTACAGTGGTTTTCGCCTATAGTCCACAACTATTCTTTTTTAAGCAATTTTATGGACTGAATCCTGATATAATGTACATCATATTAATTTGATCATGCTTTTTAAAAAGAATTCGGTGATCTTAGTTTTTTTTACAGAATTTACGACAAACGATAGTACACCTCATGTTTCATTCGACGGCGATATTAACCGTCGACGCAGATCGGCCCATAAATCGGAAAATTTTTCTTTCAAACACTCGAAGAGTTGCCTCATCTGCTTGCACAAGTACCCATGCTTCAGATTAATAAAACATCACGACACAACAATATTCCTCTCCGAATTCAAAAACTGATGTCATTAGTTTTATTTATGGCGGTACCAAGGTATATAAAATCTTTGACTACCTAGAAGTGTAGTTCTCAAGTTCCACAGTTGGTCCAAGTCTACTGGACGTCTTGGTCTTCTCGCCATTTACTGCCAGAACCACTTGGGCAGAGACTCGCAATGTTCGACCCATTATATCGATGTCATCGGCGTAGGCGAGAAACATTTGTTGTTTGGTGTACAGAGTCCCATTTCTGTTCATCTTTGCCTCTCGTATAATCTTTCGAGCAGGATGTCAAAAAACCTACATGACAAACTGTAACCTTGTCTGAATCCTCGTTCGATATTAAAGGGATATCGGAGCCCTTTAATATCAAAATCGTTCTTTTTAAAATTAATGACTAAAGGTGTTCTATCGGCTTAAAATCCGATGATTGAGAATTGATATCATTTTCTTCAATCTATTTTGTAGAAATTGAAGCAGATTATATTAGTAGTGGGGTCGTTGCCTTTCATAAATATATTATCCTGTCGTGGTTCCAAACCGAATATGTATAGACTGGGAATATACGAATCTTGTAAAATAGCCCTCCAAGCCGCACTCCAAGCCGGTTTCCGCGAAATTAAGCATTAGCTATTATTACAGCTCCCAATAATCACCAGTTACATTAAGTCACCCGAAATCATGGACACAACTGGGCTAATCTCAATCGACGAGAAAACCACGTTACACCACAGTGGACATTGCTTCCCATTTGACCCGAATCTATTAATTTTCGTTTCATTTGACCAATCAAAATCCACTTACAATTCAAAATTAGTACTTCAAGATATTATTTTTTCTATGGAGAAGAATATTTAAATTAATTCCATAGTATGGAAAATATCTCGCGACGTTTGCGCCCTCTAGTGTTTACAATTGTATCACTAAACACTATTAGACTTTGTGTATCCCTGAAAATATGCTAGAATAACTGTCATATATACGAGTACATACCTTAATACTACTGATATAAATACAAAGGTCTTAACCTAATCTGAAAAACACAAAACACTTATCAGTAAACTATTTATACTCGGCTATGCAGGATATCTTTAAGTGGTACAATGTCAGCTGTTAAAGTAGGAAAGGAGCTCTCGGAGCCATTCAATACCGAAGAAGGATTCAGACAAGGTATGTCGTGTGACCTGTTCAACATCCTGCTGGAAAAGGGCATACGACATGCAAATGTGAACAGAAATGGCACTATGTACACCAAACGGCATATGTTACTCGCCTACGCCCGCGACATCGACAGAATGGGTCGAAAATTGCGAGTAGTAACAGCTACCTTTGAACAAATTGAGAAGGAATCTGCCAAAGTGGGTCTGGCAGTAAACGGCGTGAAGACCAAACTGATGGTATGAACGCACAAGTTGTTCCGTAGACTCGGAAAAACTGTGGAACAGCTTCGAGGTAGTTAAAGCTTTTATATTCCTTGGTACCGCCATAAATAAAATGAATGGCATCAGTTTTGAAATTCGGAGAAGGATTGTGATGGCCAACAGATGCTACTATGGTCTAAGTAAGCAGTTTAGAAACAAGGCCACATCTCGCCAGACTAAACTCAGACTCTACAAGACGCTGATATTACCCCTGCTGTTATATGGATCTGAAGCATGGGTATTTGAGAGCAAGCAGTTGGACAGCTCTTGGAGTGTTTGAGGGAAAAATTCTCCGGAAGATCTATGGACCGATCTGCGTCGACGGTGAATATCGCCTATACTATACTACACCATGAGCTATACCATCTATTCTCGGAGATCGTCATAGTCAGACGTATTGACTTATCTTAAAACCCTCCAGCGATCAAATCTTATGTAACACAAAATTCTGTTCAAAGTGTTTTGAACACGTACTTAAGGCAAAAGGTAGTAGCAAAATCTAACGAGTGACTAGAATTGGAACTTCAGGCAAATTTCGAATAATGTACTTAAATCATCATAACTTTAAAACAATATTATATTAATTTAAACTCAATTGGTTATCTTTTCTCACATAAATCCCATATTCACAGTACAAGGCTTATCATTCCATCCGACATTTTTTGCATATGTCAATATGTGTACACAGTGTTCATTGTTGTTAAGAGTATTCGGTTTATTAGCTCCTAACAAAAAAGTGGTTATTCCATTTATAAGATGGAAAAGTATATTCTCCCCAAATATATTAATCGATAGGCTTCTATGCTTGAAATGTAAACCTACCTTCTGATCTACTTCGATGTAAAATTCACTACCTTGAAATACAGGCTGCAGTCTTAGAACAGCTCCAGCAGGTGGCAAAGGTATTGTCATTATGCAGAATGTCAAAACGATTACAGTAGCGATTTTCATTCTGTTTCCGATTGATTTTCAAAGAAAACTGAGTTTATTTTGTATCGGACATTAGCCTTTTCAGTGTACTTGCTTGCCTCCTGCGGTAAAATTAAATCAAATATTTTTTTCTTATCTTGATAAAAAACAAACAATATCGAATTGTTTTGTTTTGTATGCTAAAACAATTCAAGATATGTTGCAATTATTCATGCAATGCTTTATTGGATTTGGAGGGGAAGATTTTAAAAATAACATATTTCCAAATCAGCAGAAGTATGATTACTCACACTCTACAAGACGCTGATATTTCCGGTGTTGTTGTATGGATCTGAAGCATGGGTACTTGCGCAAGCAGGTGAGAAAGCTTTTGGAGAGTTTGGCAGAAAAATTCTCCGGAAGATCTATGGGCCATATAGAAACAGGTGTCCAAAAAGTCGCATATTTACATAAAAAAAGGTTTATCGGGACAAGAAATTCATAATGGTATGGTTATATTCGGCTGTACACTTGTTTTCGGTGCAGTTGTTGTTCCGGACACCTTTGTCTATTTTCCGTGGTTTCCAGCTCCACGGTTGTCAACGGGGGTGCTTTGCTTTTAAATGTCGCTTCATATTTTTTACTGACCCTCCAGCTACACGTAAAACACTACTGCAGCATTTGGTCTTTTAAGCATCGCATTCCATGAAATCGGACAAACATATATTACACTCACCTTCATTCAATTTAACAGATTTTATATGAAATTGTTCTTATTTGAAGCCGTTCAGTTGGTCAAGGTAGGGGATCTGTGAACAAAACTCAAGGTGTAGAAGAAAATACAATGTCGTTCAGTGACCGACGGCGCTCATCGAGCAGTCAGTTCAGTGAGCAACGTCGTTCAGAGGCCGACTGAGTTCAGTGAACGATAATAATAAAAACTGAACTATGTCGTTCACTCGTTCAGTGGACTGATTCGTTCAATTGAACTAGGTCGTTCTCAAACTACACAAGACTATAACATTTGCATTTCCTTCGACCGCGGATACTTTCATTGTTAGAAAATGCACTAGATTCGGAAAAAGGTTTCAATTCCTTTGGGAATATTATGAACTAATTTCCCTTTCACCGCTATAAGGTGCAAGTGTTCTGTTTTTATATGCCATAATTTTGGAATCATATTTTAGCCTAAAATATTACTTTCAAAATAATTGTCAAGTATTTTCTAAAACTTCTAATATAAAAATGAATTAAAAATTGTAGAATATATTGAACATTTAATTTGATTTTTCACATATAAATCCCATTTTAACAATACAAGGAAAATCGTTCCATTCGAAGTTGTTTCCTATTGACCATATGTGTACACAGTGTTCATTGTTTTGATGATTGTTCGGTTCGCCTTTTGCCCAATTTGTAAATGTTACACGCTCGCCAGACGACGACCAATAGAAAGGACGTTGTAAATCGTTGGCTGTATTATATTCATCATTTGCTCCTATCCAAAAATTTTTGGCATTTCCTGAATTGAAATAGTGTGAAAATGAAAAAAATTTAATTTGAAAATGGTGTGACCAAGTCTCGTTTTACATACCAACATATGTCCTCAGTGCACTGATTAATTCCGCATTCTTGACGGCGTCTGGTATTTCAACGAGTCTCAAGCCTTTGCGAGCACATTCGTGGGATGCTTGAAACCAATTGTACTAAAGAAAGAGAAGATAAATGGGGAAGAGAAGTGGGAAGTGAGATTATTGCCGACATATGTACTGTAGGTCATATGTCATTTAAATCCGAGTTGTACACTCGAAATTAAATCCTACCTTCTGATTGATTTCAATGTAAAATTCACCACCTTGAATTCCACGTTGCAGCGTTAGATCGGCATTAGCTGGAGACAAAAGTCCTGCCACCGCGCAGAATGTAAAAAATATTACAGTAGCGATTTTCATTCTGTTTACAATAAATTCACAAAGAAAACGGAGCTAAATTTTCAACGAATGTTGGACTTTTAAATAGAAAAAAATGTTTAAAAATTGAACTGAATATTTGACCAATATATTTTTTATTTTAGATTTCGTGTTATCTTTGTGATAGCGAAATTTTTCTTTGTGCGTTAAACTGGCTGCAGAACATTTGATTTGGGTCAAAATAACAAAGAACTCCAGTAAAAATAGCAGAAGGACGTAGATAAGACTGTGTAATAAATATATATTTTATTCTTGGATGCACGATAAAAGCTATTGTCTAAATGCGCTTTAATCCATAAAATGGAGTGGGGGAAAATATTACATTCAGCATAATTACAGTAGATGTTTCAAGGTGCTGAATTTTACATTGAAATCGATCAGAAGTTTTCTTATCTCCCTCAATGCCGAACGAGGATTCAGACAAGGTGACATTTTGTCGTGTGATCTGCTTAAAATCCTCCTGGAAGAGGTCATACGAGATGCAAATGTGAACAGAAATGACACCGTGTACACCAAATGGCCTACGCCGAACAACGGGGACCGAACAACTTGTATTCTCGGATTTGTGTGGGCAATTTTCTTCCACAAATTTCATTGGAATGGTAATATGCGTAACTGTGACCAGCATTCTTCAGTATAATAGTTTAGAATTCGTCTTGTGCCGTTCGTGAACGACGTGGTTCAATTGAACGAGTCAGTCCACTGAACGAGTGAGTCATTCATTGAGCAACGTCGTTCAGAGACCGACTGCGTTTGGTAAACAAAATTATTCAGTGAACGACAATAATAAAAACTGAATTCAATTGAACTAGGTCGTTCACGAACGGCACAAAACTATCACATTTGCATTTCCTTCATCCCCGGAGACTTTGATTGTTCCCTTAGAACAATCCATGACACCATGCCCGAGAAGGCATATGCTCAGTATAAAGTAAACCATTCAGAAATTTTAGTCGATCCTCTATTTACAAATACTATAGAGGGGGTTAAGGCACCATCTTCAACTTTTCAAATTTATTCCGCGGAGGCAATGAGAAATCCTGCAATTGAGCTATAACTTGGGAAAATCCGGATGGGCTATTCATTCTTTATAGTATTTGAGGATTGTGGTTTAATCTAACCTTATTCTATGATAAGGCTGTAGTGAGTAAAAACGATTTTAAGTGAACTTTTTGAATGTATATCAAACCGTAGTTCCTGCCATTTCGATTTGAAAGTTCTTGGTGCATACACTGATAGAAAAATGGCACTTCAAATTTAAGCCGAATACACTCAGTTTTTACTAAAATCGTACTTAAAAAATTAAGAAAAATTCGTACTTAGTTATTCTTAAAATAAGTACAATTTTGGATAGTTTTATAAATTCAAGTACGGAAATTATTGGAATAAGTATTAATTTCTTGACTTCTCATATTAAGTTAAGATTTGTATTTAATTCAAGAAAAAATTTCTAATAATGAAAAGTAAGTCATATATAACTTGAATTAAAAAGGAAATTCTTTAAACAAGCTTTGAGAGAAAAACAATGAGCACATAACAAATTTACTCTCTCAGATACTAATGAAAAGTAAGCGGAATATCACTTGAAATAAGAACATTCTTATAACAAGCCTTGAGAGAGGAAAATGATGGAATGCAAAAACTCTCTCGGCTGCATTTTTTTCTTAGTTGCGTTTGTTCATTTCTAGCTTTGATACAGAACATTGTGGAAAAACAGTATTAGTTCGATTTGCGCGTGCCAGTAGACGGTTGGTAGAATTGATTGTTTTTCTGTGTGCCCAAAAATGAGTGAATGTGTTTTTTCAACTGTGAAAGAGACGCCTCCTGTGGACGACGACTCCCGTATGCGCAAATTACTCCAGGAGTTTCAATTGGAATCAGTCTTTGATTATTTGAAAGGTGAGTATAACAAAGATGGCGAAAAAAATAAAATATATATCCGAATATTTTGAAGTGTTTATAAAAGTGTGCGCGTGTGTTTTTTTATACATATGTAATATTTTACTCCAAATATATTGACTATTTCTACATACACATTTTAATAACGGTGTATTTCCGAAAAATTCTTATGAAAATGTTCATAAAGCTCAACAACGCCTGTTTGCTTTCGCAAACTGTTTGTATAAAATATATATGTGTACACACAAACACCTACTTGGTATACACATATTACCATGCAACAAAAGCGCTATCTTCAAAACGATAAGATAAGCGCAAAATTTCTTAGATCAAGAATATACTTCTTGCATTTCTAACGCGCATATATTTTAAGTATTACAAATTCTTAACGTAAGTGCAACACACTTAATCTAAGTGGAGAGAGCGAGTTGAAAGCAAACCAAAATGTCTCTGTTATTGTCTGTTGTATTGTGTATTTTTTGGAAGGAGAGAGAGTGTTGAAGCAAATCCAAATTTTATGCTCTATTCCGTTCTCATTGAATTTATTCGTATCCCTGGTCGTCGCTTACTATGTTTTTCAGTTTTGAGTTGTGAAATACCGTTAGTCATGTAGAGTTTTTTTGTGTATTCATTATTTTTGTGTTATGTAGCAAAATGCATTGATAGTTCTAAAGAATTTTGTTGATATCGTTATTTGTCGTTGCGCTTTACATTAGTTGTGTTTTATATTATTCTTCAATTACAATATTTCCATATTATCTTTATGGTTTAACAATAAATTTATATCCTTATTTATTTAGCTGCTCAAGTGCGGTATAGAAGTTTGCAATACATGCAAACAGAAGATATAAAAGAAGCAATACCTCCTCTTGGTCTTCGAATAGAATTTCGAGAAAAACTTTTCAAACAAAACTTTTCAAAACTTTTCAATAGCAGGTAATAAAATTTAATGAGTATATGATTTGGCAAATTAAATTGATTTTTCAATGTTATTTTATAGTTTGGTATCGATGACGAAACAATTTCTGTGCAATCCAAAGTCGACAATTGGTTGACAGGAAAAGAGTTCCATGAGAAACTGCTGATTTGGTAAGCATTAACTTATATAATTATTTGCAAAAAATTAGCAATTATTTAACATAGTCTTCATTACAGTCTCATTTGATAAATTTACCACCATAGATTTTATATTTCGTATTATCTTTTCAGATCCAAATTGATTTCGAACTTATGTATCCAGGCAAGAGTCATATGTCACAAAATTTCAAGTGAAGGACACACAACAACTAGGTAAACATGAGGAGTTTTTTGTATTATATATATTTAAAAATGATTTTTCATTTATTTTTGGTATTACTTTATAATTTCTCTTAAAAATCAAATAAACTATATTTTACGTAAATCAGCCATTGTTTTATTTCATATCAAACACGGAAAATAGCTTAAATTCAGCTCGAAAAACTCAATTTAAATGACTTTGGGATAATTTCAATCACCGCCATTTCTTAAATCAATTTTATTTTTGAATTGGAACAAGTGAGAGTTTTGCTTAAATCAAGTTTGGAAATATATTTTTTATCATTTCAAACTGTGGTACTCTTAATTTAATCTTTTAATCAGGAACAAAATTCTTGAAACAAGAATATTGTGAGATAATTCCGATTTATAGAATGCTCAAATCAAGGCCACGTTGCGCTTGAATCAAGTTTTATTAAGCATTAAATCAATCCTAGCGATCTTTTACCAAGTATATTTCGTACTTAGATCGAAACTAAAATTAACTTAAATCAATTCCAGTTTTCTTAAATCAAGACTCTTCTGAGCTTAAAGCAAGCACAATCCGGCACAAATGGTGCTAAAATTAAGAAATCCGCACTAGAAGAAACCGTACTTAAATCAAGTTTTTTCATCTTGGTATAAGAAAACCCGCACTTACCGTACTTTTGACACCGCTCCGGCTTCATTTAAGTACGGAATACTCAATTTTTTTATCAGTGTACCGTCATCCACCGCATTAATCACCTTCATCACCTACTCATCAACACTCAACAAAAACAAGGTACGTAAGTTCAGTGTTTTTATTGTGAGCTTAAAAAAGGGAAAAAATACCGCAGTGAAAAATTGTTTTTGTTTAAATATTTCGCGGTACTGGTCGCCTTCGTCTATTTCTTGATATTAAACATTTTACAGTCCACTCAATTTAAATATCACCAACAACAAACGTACCAACAATTTATTATTCTCTCCACCTATCACTGTTGGTTCGTTGGTGTTGGTTTGTTTGTATTGTGATAGTCGCTCTCCCAACGCTGCTTGTGTTTTATTCCCTTTTGTGCGGTATGCGGTATTCAGCAACGCACAGTGGGACCGTGTGAAAAAATTATGATTTTCCAATAATATTTTTTTGGAATATTTTAAAAAAAACAATAAATTATTTTTGTTAGTGCGTAGTAGTCTTTTGGACTTTTATACAAATTCACCCTACTTTCGCCAATTAATAAGCAGTTTTCACTAGTAAATTATCGTATCAATTAATAATTTTTTGACAAATTGTCATTTGATTTCGGGTTATTTTTTGGAAATAAAAATATATAATTAGCATATATACTCGCATACCTATCTAGGGTATATTTCTAATTTGCACCCTATAGTCGGTACATACCGAAATATTCGCCATATTAATATTTTTAATATTTTTGTGAGAATCTTTATAAATCTTCTATCTATCTTCTTCTTCTATATATATAAAAATGAATTGCTGTTCGTTAGTCTCGCTAAAACTCGAGAACGGCTGAACGGATGTTTCATATTTTAGTCTTAAAATGTTCGTGGAGCTTCAGGGAAGGTTTAAAAGGTGAGAATTGAAAACCGCGAAAAATTTACGAAAAAATATTATGGAGCATATTTGTATTTCCACGAATTTAGTATCGAGCTATTATGATTGCACCACGTCGTAGTTTCATTCATTTAAGCCTTCATTTGTCAATTATTGAAAGTTTTGAAAATATTCTTTTCAATTGGATTGACATTGTATTGAAATTTTTTTGTTTGAATTCAATAAATAATTGAGCAGTATCATTGAATGTACACGTTTTCCATAGAATGCCCGTACATTTGGGACAAATGCAAGGATGAAAATCAGAAGACATCCGGAATAGAGTTCTGATGGTAAGATCCCTGTCCAAGATTATTTTCTTAAAATAATAAAAATAGTTCCATAGGGACATTTTATTCCTTAAAGTACCTAAAACTTTGCTATGCCAATGGAAATCAAGTGGCACCATTATATGGTGGTTATTTGCCTATTCGTTGGTTAGTATCTTTGAACTTATAAACTTAACACCGCATATATCCGATACCAATAATGTGTATCACAGAGAAAACTAATATACATATGTACGATGATATTTTTTGTACAAAATTCTATCATTAAGTTCATATCAAAAAAACATGATGTTACCTATTCGTATTGAACCTGTGACTATAAAGTTACAAATACCTCAATATGTCAACTACCGATAAATTAAATTAGGAGATCTAATAACATGTTGTTAAGATCGAACTTTTCATCTGTGTATTCCTTAAATCTGTTGGGACATTTATATGAATACAATGTTACAACACTATTAGGTAGTAGGTTGTCCATGCTCTTTAAGAATATGTTCAAAATTATAGACACTCAGGTTGGAAAAAGGGTGTAAGAACTTTAACATGCCGAAAATTAAACGGGAAACATATATGGCTCCTTTTTAATACGTTTGGCCAACTCTATGAGAAAATTCGGTCAAAGTCTTCACAATTCCGAAAATGGAGTATGTAGGAGTTTGGGCCTAAATTGAAATGTTTCCTCAAAAATGTTTCGTCAAAATGCCAAACAATGGGGGATACCATTATATGGGGCTACTCGAAAGCTTTTAGCAATATTGATAATTTTTGGTAAAGAGATTTTGATCATCCAAAATTAAACATTACAGTCACATTGGTAATACAATGGGAATAAAAATTTGGATATATATTAATTTTTGGTTCAATTACAGTAATCACGTATAACTGGAACTATTTATGATTTAAAAAAGCCAAACAAAATTACGCTTTTTCGGTTTTTTCTTAGCAAATTATTTTCTTTTTCACAAATTATGTCAAATATGTATGTAAAAAAATGGCAGATTATGTTTCAATTATTGTTTTTAACCGGTGAAAAGTAAAAGGAAATTTATTTTTGATGACATGAATTTTGAACCATTTAAGCGGGAAAATCAAAATTTTAATTACATTTATATGTATTTTCCTATGAAATATTTTTTGGCCCACATTGGTTCAATTAAGCGTGGAAACCAATTAACCGTAGGGTCAATTAACCGAAAAATACTGTATCGAATATTTTGAGTAATGGTATATGGGAGCTACCTCAAAGAGTGGACCAATATAGATAACATTAGTGGGATTCATTCTACAAAATAACAACCCAATGTCAAATAACAGCCGATTTGATTTAAAAACGTGTCAAAATCCCCACAGCATCAACAAATTTGGGGTACTATTAGATGGGAGATATTTGAAAACTTGGGCGAATATAAAATTACAGCCAAATCCCGAATATTAAGGGATACCATTATATGGGAGCTGTCCGAATTCTTGGGTAAATATTTTATTAATTAGGGTCATTTTCTACTCAATAAGTATTGCTAATATTAAATTAGAAGCAATTCTGTTGAACATTTTCAATACCAAATATCTTATAAGTAGTAGAAATGTATGTGCAAATTTCAAAGTTGTATTTTAGATCGTGAAGGTTACAAAAACTAGCTTTATATTGCGCTACCGTTATATGGAAGTCTTATATATATTGGGAAAAATTGAATTATAACCGAAAGTCTAAATTATACGTGCATTTAAATTTATTTTTCACGAATTCAATAATTTATAACCTTATATCCACCGACTCACTCATTAACATCAAAGTATTACAAGAATCTGTACAATCCACCTTATGGTGGAGGGTATATAAACAAACGTAAAATTCCGAAAATTATACATCAACAATATTGCTAGGCAAGACAAAGTTTGCCGGGCCCGCTAGTATGTAATAAAATGCTTACTGTTTGATTTTCACAACTGACTCCACAAAGGATTGTATGGAAACACCAATGGTGGTGGCAGTAGCAGCAAATTATCTTCCCTGTGTTTTCCAAATAACTGTCAAACTGCTAGAAATTTTGTAAGCAACATATGACGGCGCCAAAAAGTAAATCTCATTATAAACTTCTTTTTTTATTTTCTTCTCCACATATTACTATTTTGCATGCCTTATCGGTACTTAGTGCGATGACATTATTTAGAGTTACAGAGTTCGTTTAACTTTGAAGGAAATTAAATGAGAGAAATACTAGCTATAAAAGTTTACCAATATCGGCATTGTAATCATTTGTGGATAATAACTGCTAAAAAACAGAACAGAAATTAAATTGTGAAAAGGAAACATTTGGTGAACATAAAGAGGAGGGTGTATAGTAATTACTATTACAATAACTGGAGTTTTAAATAAAGTATGTTCATAATATGTGTATGTGTAAGCTTTTTAAATTTTGGTGCAAAGTTGGTATTTAAATCAACCAATTTTATGTGTCGAAATACTAATTTGGTGATCAGAGGAATGAAGGGATATCACTCTCTTGAACCCTCTCACATACAATGTATAGAATTGAGGATTTAATTTACCTGTAAACCAAGAAATACATCTAGGTTAGTACTCATCTGAGTAAACATTTTAGGGAAAAAGTAGACCTAAAACAGATCCAAAGTTCAAATTTTTTTGAAAATGACAGGCAGATGAGTTATTGAGTTATAGTATCTAAAATATTAAATTACCCCTGAAGCTGTCATTCTGGGCTACTGAAAGGTGAGAAATATATTTGCAGTCGGATGTCGAAACAATCAGGTATCGCTGATCTGGTAAGTGTGAATACAGGGGCATAATTATCTTCTTTTTTTCTGCAGTTAATTTTAGAAAAATGTTATCATATTATGTTAGTCTTGCCATCCTGGCTGGATTGCCCATATTTTAACAGTTAAGTGGATCCGTTGCTAGAAGAATAGAACCGCTGCATCGTACAATTTGTACTTCTATTATATATAAACGGTTATAGAAACGTATGAAATTGATTTCAGAGCAGAAAATTCATTCCACATTAGTATGCAAGTGATTTGCATATGCGATTATTCGCTGTGTGTCTCGTAATGAGATCTATCTATGATAAATATTTCAGACAAAGTCGTAGCTTCTTCATAATCTACAGTGTATATTATTTTTAATAATACACGTTTTTTAAAAGGAATCCGTTAAAAATAGAGAAAGTCTATGAAATCTCACGATCAGAATAAAATTATTTTATGTCGATTAATACCAACCTTATTAAATGTTCCTCTCTAATGATTTTGCTTGAATGTTTAAAATATACTGCAGATCGGAAGACGTTGTATATTTGGAGGACCATTGGCATTAAAGCTGATGGAATTAATAATGTTTTATATATTTATACATTATCCAACTTCAATCAATCCATAAACATGTCATTTAAGAATCTGTGAAAAATCGGGTAGACTTAGCGTCTTCAATATACCATTTATAAGAAATCGGAAAAATATGTATGATAGCAATACCAAGGTGTACCAAATCTTGACTCAATCTATCAAGGTTCGGCGATTCACTTATTCGACAATGAGCAAAATTTCATTCACCTACGACAAGTCCTTTTAATTTTGTTCCGCTGTTAACTACATATATATAGACTATAGACACATTTGTTGGTAGATTTAGTTTCCAGTCAACGCTGTTGTCCCATGAAATAAAATTAATAGTTACTGTACATCCTATAGATAATGGAGATCAAACATTTTACAAGTATGTTTTTGTAGCAACTACTTGGACACAGACGATTGCACCATTCTGATTTCAATTGTTTTTACACCGCCATTGTTTGTCGGTGGATAGCTCTCCATGGGATGGTGACTTGGTGAATGTTTATGTAACACCCAACCAAATTCTGCATCGACAGAGAAGGAAGTATCTTCGTCTCCTCATTCAGATATTCACGAAGAGACACTCTATTACAATTTACAGTTCATACTGCGTATCGCTTTATGTGTTGTCAGGTTTTCCCAAAGTGTTGTCGGCTAGTAACTTGAGAAGCTAGATCCTGTAAAACAAATCTCAACGACATTTTATAAAAAACTAGCTGAACCCGTGGCGCTTCGCTGCCTACTTAAGTATTAACATAGGGTAGTCCACGTAAATGCAATGTTTTTTTGAAGAACCTACCATTTGATGGAATTTACCCTTCTGCAAAACCTACTGTAGTACCCTTCATTCCCATTACCGCCTACTTTTATTTCTGTATTTTCAGCAGTTTGCCCATAATATGGTTTGGATCCCTTTTTCGCTCTGATTAATATTACAACGATCCTTGCTGCATAATCCTTGTTAGCTTGAAATTTTGTATCTTTGTTTTATTGCAAAAAAAGGGTTTCAAACAGAATACATCATCACAACTTTATATTTTTACCGAACCTATATAATTGGACTTACCATGTAATTTTATGGTATTTTTAAGTAACTAAGATCAATTCCGAAGATGGAGTGACAATTAAGTTACTCATAATCATTTCAAGTCAGCTGTGATGATAATCCACCAGAGATTTTTGAATCTTATAACTTTTTATCCAAAATCCGCCTTTTTGCATTTGTATGTCTCACTTATACTGTTGATACATACTTTTATAGAATTAATACGTTTTCTAATAGATGTAAAATTTTTGAAACCAAACTGACAAAATGAAAAAAATATAATGTCAATATTTTTTCATTTTACACAAATTTTTAACGAAATTATTTAACTGGTGGTTATTGTTATTACTGATAATGACATAATATGACCAAGAATTATTAGTCGAAAATTCTTGATTTGAATTAATTTTTTAAATCCCGGTCATTTAAAATTGGATGTCTAATTATCTGAGTATAATACACACGTTTATGAACCATTTTATTAAAGATATACATAGAAACTATATATTAGTTTAGAGGTATGATTACTTTTGATGCATATATTCGACCACCCCCCCCCCTTTTGTCACGCCAATTTTTATATGGATGATGGGTATTCACCTAGACAAATTTTGAAGTTAAATCTGTAACCCTTCCTAATATATAAGCATAGCAATGTAATATTATTTATATATATATATATATCCACGCGGAATTTTTAAAGTGTGTATAGTCTATGTTATTTCCCTGGGATGGTACGACATGCGGTGAAAATCTCAGTAAAATCGGTTTAACGGTTTTTGAGTCTAGAAGCGAAACATTTTTTATTTCCTTCATGTAAATTATTTAAGTGCAATCGTTCCACGCTCAATTTTGTATGGATGATGTGTATTAACACCTACGTCATTCAGACAAATTTTAAAGACGGTACATGTAACGGTTCTTAAGATATACGCATATTACATGTTCAGAAATTTTGAGGTATGTTAACTATTGATGCTATAACTCTGCATCCACGCGGAATTTTAGAAGTTTATATGGCCTATGTTACTTTCAGGCCATGCCCCGACATACAGTGTAAATCTCATTAAGATCTGTTCAGCGGTTTTTGCGTCTATCGGTAACATACAAACAAACAAATTTTTTTCTATTTTATATATATAGATTATAAAATTACAAAGAATACGTCAAAACCACATCCATTTAATGGTCACAACAAACAACTTAAAACAAGAATACGAATCTAGAATGTTCAACTGATAATAAATAGGATTACTGCTACAGAAAGTGTAATGAAATGTAAAACTTCGGAACAGAAAATGGTTATGTAAATTTGTATAAGTCTCCAAAGGAGTATTTTCGAATTGGAATATGATGATGCTTGGGACACGTTTTGAGTAAAGAAAATGTTTTTATATAGTATACAATCTTGAGAAGGAGCTACAAATACAACCCTTTTAAGGGAAAACAATTGAAATATGTACTTGAAGTAGTCCCGAAAGTATTGATAGTCTTAATACATATGTTGGTATGTAACAAACACAAACTTATATTTGGCAAAAGAAACCAGCCTTTCTTTTGCCAAATACTTACAATGGAATGCTATTATTGTCAAAGACATTTTATGTTAAATGTGGGTGGGGAGAAAAATATATTATTTTATATACACCCCTCTAACGGAAAATTTAGTTTTTCTTTAATATTTTGCTCTTTGGAGACTCCAGTCCACTAGATGTAGGAGGATATTGCGTTTGAATCCTTCAGTAGACCCTGTTTTCCTCCTCAGCCTTTAGTTTTCACTATGTTCAATTTGTAGGAAAAAATAAGAAAAAAGTATTATACTTTCGGAATATTTTTCCTGCTCAATATTAACTAGAAATTCAAAGACGAAACAATTCCAGTTCCTTCTTTACAAAAAGGAGCGTTTGTATTTTGTTCCACTAAAATGAACAAAAATAATTGCAATCGTAAAAATTGATCTCTACTTTTTTCCATTTATGGATTCTTTTGATTGGGCTTATATCGGCTTTCCGTCATCAAAATTCCGCCCACCCTTTGGAGGTAAAGTATAGAACTATTTTGTATTTAGCCCAAATAATGGCGAGCTAATTTTTTTATGTTATAAAACCAACACATGTCGTATAACCCACACGATATCTGAATAATTGGCTGAAACTTAGTCTGAAACGCATTCTAATTAGGAATCAAAACCAGATATATTTGTGAAAAACTGTAAATACATGCGTTGTTATATTTAGGATATACCAACATGTCCATTTAAAATGTTCAATAATTGCAACAAAAGATTACAAATACCACAACAATTTAGCTAGCTTTGGAGGGTATTATTGAAAATTTGCTTATATTCGGGAAGTATATATATATAAATTCGAATCCTACATGGAGAAAATTGGGCATTAGATGCTCTAGATGTCTAACTTATATGTGCCTTTATTGTTCAAATATATTTTTCATGGTGTGAACAATTTTTCCATTGATAACGATTGCAACAATTTGACTCACATATTATTGTTTTTAATTGCAGGGGAAAGAGTGGCGTAGAGGATGATCGATACCAAGCAACGGCTCTAATTGGCTTTAACATGGCGTAGTCCAGGCTTACTTAGGTCCCTCTTGCATCTAAATTGTTGACACTGGCCTCCCCGCGGTGTCACCTGGGGTAGCTATTTTCACCACCTGTTGAAATAGTGAGCTGATATGTGCCGCTAGTTCACCCATAAGAAATATAAAAGATGGGTTGAGGCGTCGGTTTAGTAGCCCACACTCGGAAAAACCCTTCTACTATGAAAAAGCAAAGAAAAAGAAAACCAAATCCCCCTAATGCTGACGACTCCCGCAAACCTATAAAGGACCAAGATCTGCGAATCTGCATTTGGAATGTGCGCACGATGTACAGAACAGGGGCAGTTCTCGCTTTGGTGGATGTACTCATGAAGTACAAAGCCGATATTATTGCATTACAGGAAATGCGATGGAAAGGGACAGGCGTAAAATATCAGACGATTACGATTACGAAGACAAAAAACTTGGTAGTTAGCAGCACCAGATTCAAGCATCTCGATCAAACAACGAGGTATCAAATTGATCATGTTGTGATAGACGAAAGGTGGGAGAAAAAGAGAGAGGAGAAACAAAGATGTACAGGAGTCAGAATGAAGTCCGGAAATTTTACCAACGTGTAAAACACAAAATCTAAGGTTTTGGTGCGGGCACATCCTTCTGTAGAGAGGAAGAAGGAAACCTGGAAAAAGATGCAGACTGCGGGTTGACTATCTGGAAGGAGCATTTTAAAAAGCTTCTTGTATCAAATAGTGGTGGTGAAGACGATACCCCAGAACCAATAAGAGATAATGGTACAGTAGATATCGGATATAAGAAACTCAAAAAAAGTCACAAATTTCTTTCTTATATGCGCTTTTTTCTCATATGAAATTATCAGATATAAGAAAGCTGTTTCTTATAAGAGTACATACGCATATATGAAATATATTTCTTATACGAATATTTATATTCTTAAAGTAAAATGTTTAAATGAAAAGCATGTTTTAAAGAATATAAATAAAACAAAATTATAAATTATAGTTTGGCAAGAAAAAAATCAGTATCTTAAAAACTAAAAATTTAAATAAACAAAAATTACCAAATTTAAAATCATATTTAAATATATTCAGTGTGGCCAACAATCTTAAATATTTTCTTATATGAAACGTTTTCAAATACCTTTGTCAACTTTGGTGTTTGACAAACATGTCTTATACCAGTGTTTTTCTTATTCGCGTTTTTCTTATATGAAGCAATTTTTACACTGAAAAGATGTAAAAAGGCTCGGTGTTTTTGATGATCTTCCAATTTTTTCTTATATGAGATGTGCTTATATACGATATCTACTGTATAGTGTGTATACCAAGATGGGGTGAGAATAGCAATCAATCGGCTAAAGAATAATAAAGCAGCAGTTACCGATGGGTTACAAGCCGAACTATTTAAGACTGGTGGTCAGATGCTGGTATGCAGCATGCACCAGCTGATTAGTAAAATTTGGCTAGAGGAATGCATGCCCAACGATTGGAACCTCAGCATCCTATGTCCCGTGCACAAAAAAAGGAAACAATACGATATGTGCAAACTATAGATGAATAAGTATCCTTCCCATTGCATATAAAGTGCTATCCGGCGTGCTTTGTGAACGACTGAAGCCAATGGTCAATTACATTATTGGACCATACCAATGCGGCTTCACTCCTGGCAAGTCCACCATTGACCAGATTTTCATTTTACGCCAAATCCTGGAAAAGATCCACTAAAAACACGTCGACATGTACCACCTATTCGTCGACTATAAAGCCGCATTCGACAGCCCTATCAGAGGTGTTTAAAGTCATGTATACGTTCGACATTACTATAAAATGAATGCGGCTATGCAGGCTAACTTTACTCGGAGAAGGATTGTGATGGCCAACAGATGCTACTATGGTCTAAGTAAGCAGTTTAGAAACAAGACCACCTCCCGCCAGACCAAACTCACACTTTACAAGACGCTGATACTATCCGTGCTGTTATATGGATCTGAAGCATGGGTACTTGCGCAAGCAGATGAGGCAGCTCTTGGGGTGTTTGAATGGAAAATTTTCCGAAAGATCTACGGGCTTATCTGCGTCGACCGTGAATGTCGCCGCCGAATGAACCACGAGCTTTACAATTTAAACGCGGACGTCGTATTGACCTGCAGCAACTACGGTGGCTCCAGCTCAAAAGGCATGTAAAAACGAGCCTACTGATGGTTCCCGCAGAACGAATGTTACACCTTTTATAACTAAAGAACGTCTGCAACAATATTCATGATTCAAAGGACTTATGAATTGTATGTGATCAAAATAGGAATAGTGATCAAAACTTTACATTCTCCTGAAACATTTTTGGTGGAATAAGTTCGACAAATTGATAAACTGAAATACCACACATGCTTAATTACTTAAAATATTGGAAGGTTTACCGCCGTGAGGAAAATATTATGCGGAAAGTTTTGTGCGCATTTCCTCCAATTTGAAAAACCTCGTGCCAAGGTGTTGTCTTCCACTTGGTCTTTCGATCTAATTTGTGGCCTTCCCCTTCTGCGGGAACCATCAGTAGGCTCGCTTTTAAATATATATTTTTATACCCTTCACCACACTGTGGTACAGGGTATTATGTCTTTGTGCATATGTTTGTAACAGGCAAAAATAAACGAGATAGACACATGGTTCCATTTGAGAATATGCATAGAATAACTTTCTAAGTCCATTTATGCATATCTGTCCGTCCGTCTGTTGATGTTAAATTGTAAACAAAGTACAGGTCGCATTTTTAATCCGATTTGGCTGAAATTTGGTACAGCTCATTTATTTGGCCCAAGGACGAACCCTATTGAAATTGGGAAAAATCGGTTCAGATTTAGATACATCTCCCATATATATTTTTGTCCGATTTTTGGTAAATGGTGCACCAAAGACCATGAAAATCTTTCGATTAGCACGAATTTTGGCATAGCGTACTGAATTATGTCCAGAATGATGTGTGCCAAGCAGGGACCGTAACGGTTATAACTTATATCAAATCAGGTAAAAAATAACTGTTATTATGTGACCTAAATAAAAAAAATCCACTTTAATTAATTATTTTTTAATGGAAAAAATAAACATTGATTTTTAACTGTTAAAAATGATTTTTATTTTTTCCGTCAAAAATAAAAGTCTTTTTGGGATTTTTATTTTTTCCGTCAAAAATAAAAGTCTTTTTGGGACTTTTATTTTTTCCGTCAAAAATAACAGTCTTATTGGGACTTTTATTTTTTCCGTCAAAAATAAAAGTCTTTTTGGGACTTTTATTTTTTCCGTCAAAAATAAAAGTCTTTTTGGGACTTTTATTTTTTCCGTCAAAAATAAAAGTCTTTTTGTGATTTTTATTTTTTCCGTCAGAAAATAAAAGTCTTTTTACCTAAATAAACATATAGAGTTTGGTACCAGTTATATAACCTTTGACCTAATAGTCAGGGGAATGATTCTTTAATTTATATTCATGATTTGGTACACTAGACTATTTTTTAAAAATTTATAACAAATATTTTTTACCTTTGATCTTGATTACTTATGTGTACACTTATTGTAATAAGGACAGCGATTTATAAATTGTAATTTTATAACTGATTACAAGTTGTATAAACTTCTTTACATAAAAAGAGTTTTATTTCCTGACGGAAAAAATAAAAATCCCAAAAGGACTTTTATTTTCTGACGGAAAAAATAAAAATCCCAGAAAGACTTTTATTTTTGACGGAAAAAATAAAAGTCCCAAAAAGACTGTTATTTTTGACGGAAAAAATAAAAGTCCCAAAAAGACTTTTATTTTTGACGGAAAAAATAAAAATCGCAAAAAGACTTTTATTTTTGACGGAAAAAATAAAAATCATTTTTAACAGTTAAAAATCAAAGTTTATTTTTTCCGTTAAAAAATAATCCTTAACATGGGAACTGAGAGTGTTTTCTCAAGATCAATCAATATCCTTAATGGGCTCCTCAGTACGAATCTATTGGTATATGACACTATTGGTGTCCCATGTCTCTAACATGAAGATTTTTTTGTTCGCATTTTAAAAAATAACTGTTATTTTCGGTCCATGGTGCCAAGTTTTGAGAAAATCGGTTCAGATTTCGATATATCTCCCATATATAGTTTCGCCCGATTTTTGGTAAATGGTGCACCAAAGTACCTGAAAATCTTTCGATTTGTACAAGTTTTGGCATAGCGTACTGAATTAGGTCCAAAATGATGTGTGCCAAGTTTCAAGAAAATCGGTTCAGATTTAGATATAGCTCCCATATATAGTTTCGTCCGATTTAAGGTAAATGGGGCACCAAAGTCCCTCTATATCTTTCGATTTGCATAAAATTTGGCACAGAGTAGTGAATTAGGTTCAGAATGATGTGCCAAGTTTCGTGAAAATCGGTTCAGATCTAGATATATATTTTTTCGTCCGATTTAATTTAAATAATGTGCCAAAGTTCTTATGTTGCATAACGTACTGAATTTAGTCCAGAATTTTGTGTGCCAAGTTTCGTAAAAATCGGTTGAGATTTAGATATAGCTGATATGAAATAATTGACGCACCAAGAAACCTATATATGACTGATAGGAACTAAACGTACCGAAATTAGTATAAATTAACCTGTGACAAGTTTCGTTGAAATCGTTTCATATTTGGGTATAGTTTCCAGATATATTTTCGTCCGATTTTAAGTAAATTGTACATCAAACTCCTCATGTTTGTCAGATTGACATCAAATTTTGCACAACGTTCAAAATGAGCCTAGAAAAACATAGTTACGTTTTCTAGAAGTCGATTTTTCATACTTTTGTCCCAAACGAATGACATGTTTATGGATAGATCTAGTCCGATTCACATTTTGATAAATATCACATATTTTATTTCATCCAATTTCATGTTAATGGTTTCATGTTACTGGTGTTGTATAACTATAAACGCACCTTTACAAAATTAGATAAATTTATTTTTAAAAACTTAAACAAAATAAAATAATTTTAATCATTAATGGGTAGGGTCTCCCTTATTTTGAATAAGTTAAACCATTTTATCCATCACTCTGTTGATCAAAATTTTTCGCAAATCTTTATCGATTGACCGCCATTCATCGATAATCACTTCTTAGACATAAATACAGTTTGGTATTGGCGGTTTTCTGCATAGACACGACGAGTCAAGATTCCACATATGTTCTCGATGGGATTCTGGTCGGAAATTTTTATATTTTTCGATTTGAGTATGGCGACTTTTATGAACTGGCGCGTTGTCCTGCTGAAAACGAGTCCTTCATTGATGCTGCTTTCCCAAAATGGCAATAATTTGTCTTCCAAGACTAACTTATAGACTAATGTGTGTCAAGATACAGCTCCCATATACGTCTCGTTCGATTTTAAATAAACTTATATTCAAGTTTTATTTAAATCCGTTCATATTTAGATCATAAGTAAATGGAGCACCAAAATGTTTTTTTTTTTCTAGATTCACGTAATTTTGTCTCATTAGAAACAAACGACTCTAAATCTGTCCGAATAAAATGTAATGTGCATGCAGAATGAGATGTGTATGAATTGCTTTAAGTCTGTTTACAGGTAGACTATATGGATGTATTTGTTGAATATATTCAAAGCCCGTACGACTTTACTATTTTCTTATCGACTTATTATATTTCGAGTTCGAAGAAGAGGAAATATTATTGTTGAGTGTGAATAAAGAAAAATGCGTGGTCACGAATTTCCAAAATCCCTTTATCTCCATCTGTTTGTGACGGGCATCTTTTATATATTTTCAAAGTAAAATTATTTTCATTCCGATTCCCATTTAAATTTAATTGTTTGGTCATTTAATACTCCCTAAAAGGTCCTTAAATTCTTGGAAATATTTAACTTTCTTTCCTCAATTACCAACATATTTGTTCCTTCGTAATACTCATTAAAATTGGTAACATTGGTAACAATATACACATGTAGTTATAAATAACCAAATTGATAAAAATCGAAAGCGTAGTGTATATGGGCAATATTGCCAATTTTTTAACATAGCTGAAGCGGAGGTTCACCCCTTTATAACTCGGGAATTACTTCAGTATATGAAAGAAAGTGAATAGTTTTGGGTTACTGTCGTTGCAAACTGCTCATGATATCGACCTCCAAAATTTATTTTGGAGGAAGCTGTGTCTACTTTAATGTAAAAAACTGTGTAAAAACAGGTTGAGGCGAACCAGTTTTTTATGTTCTCTATCGATTTGTGACTAAGCCACTCATTTCACGGTCTTCGTGTCAAAGTAAAACTAGAAGCTAACAAAATGGGACTACGCCCCTTATGTATCATTTTTCAAAATTTTAACTGCATCTACCTTTAAATGATCCTGACATTTTGAAGCTCGATTTGGAGTGTTTTTTGAATTTTACTTCTAGCTTTAATACGCCTACAGGAATTTCTAAAAATCGTAGTAGTATGCACATCCGAAGGTGAAAATGTTGTGCGAACAAATTTCTAAAAAACCTATTTTTCGGATCAAATTTTTCGATCTGTCAACTGAATTATATGGGTACCCGCGAGCAATAAGGTTTTTTACATATCGGATGATATAAAATCTTCTTCGTGAAAATCCATCAACTAGAACGGTGGGAACTGGCCTTCCAAAAACACGAAATTTGGCAAAAAAATGTTTTTGAAAATATCGCCGATTTATTTGCGTTTTCTGTGGATCATTTCCGCTTCAATAAATGACCTCATACGGTTTTTGATCTTTTTCGAAAAGAGACCTTTAAAAACTTTAGCCGAAAGAGAGATGTACCCAATTTATCTCAAAAATAGTGTGAGCTGGCACATCCATGGTTCTTAATGGACCACATTGAAATCGGTATAGATCGATGTGTTTTTGTTAGGGTGCACACCGAAATCGGATGCGCGTTAATGGCATATGGAGTTTTCGGAAATTATTCGCGTTTTACGAGTTTTTGGGTACTTCAATGCAACGTGTGGCACATCTTAGCCGTCAAATGAAATTTCGCAAAATATATATGGATTGAAATATAAACTTCAGTACTTCCTGGAAACCGCATGCGCATCAAATGATTTTGAGCATTACGCGAGTTAGACGCAATTTAAAATGTATATTTCATAATATTATTTTATTTTAAGATTTATTTTTATCTATAGCACCCCACGAAGGGCCTTGCTACAATCCACAAGGTGTATACTTATATACAAGAAGTTTATATATGTCAATTTTTCGGCGAAATTCGGGTAAAACAGAAGAATAACCCCAAATTTTTTTTCTGAAATTTCTTGTATAAAACTAAAAAATAAATAAGCTGACATTATTTTTTCGAACCAAAAACAAATATTTTTCCTCAATATATTGTTTTGTTGTCGCTGTAATATACAAACGGACTAATGTGACTTTGATATCATTTGATTCATCATGGTGTTTAGATTATGTAGATATTTTTAAATTAATTTTTAGGTGTGTGTGTATGTCATTAATATAATGAAAATATTGATGTAATCTGCTATATTTTTTAATTTTCTCATATTTCGCGAAGCGGTGCAACTTTATCGCGATTATTATAATATATTAATATTCTTACTTTACGGAGGAAGATATATATCAACGTTTTTGGTCAATGTAATTTTAAGATTTTTTTCTTATGCCCAAAATTAAAACCTCGATAACTTTTGCGCGCATCAACCAAAAGTTTGATCGCGAACGGGTTCGGAGTCAGAACATATTTCTCTATATGTGTACCAAAAATAATTGATGTGCCACAAAAACAAAAAAGCAGATTTTTTGAAAATGGAATATTAAAAAATTGGCAATATTGCCCATATACAGACTTTGGTAGTCTTTGAAAAATATTTTTAACATTAAACACCTACAGCTTTCACTTTCTGCATAGAGGATTCTCACATTCCAAAACCTCAGAATGCTAAATTGTAGCCACTGGGTATAGAAAATGTCGAATATATATTGAAACCAGTAAGGAAAGTAATAAAGTCGGACGGGCCGACTATACCCTTCACAACTTTGAGTATATTCAACAGATGAATCCTAACAGACGTCGCATTTTTAAAGGACCAGTAAAATGAAATTGGAACCATAAACACGTCATCCTACAACCGATACTAAATTGTTCTGAACCGACTTCAGGAAACTTAACACACATCTAGACCTAATTCATTACGCTGTGCCAAATTTAGTGCAAACCGAAAGATATTAAGGGTCTTTGGTGCACCATTTACATTAAATCGGACGAAAATATATATGGGAGCTATATCTAAATCCGAACCGATTTTCAGGAAACTTAACACACATCATTCTAGACCTAATTCATTACGCTGAGCCAAATTTAGTGCAAATCGAGAGATATATAGGGACTTTTGTGCACAATTTACCTTAAATCTTACAAAAATATATATGAGATCTAAATCTAAATACACTTAACACACATCATTCTAGAGATAATTCATTACGCTGTGCCAAATTTCGTGCAAATCGAATGATATATAGGGTCTTTGCTGCACCATTTACATTAAATCGTACGAAAATATATATGGGAGCTATATATAAATCTGGACCGATTTTCAGGAATCTTAACACACATCATTCTAGACCTAATTTGTTACGCTGTGCCAAATTTCGTCCTTAATTCGACACAAAAAGTTTTTCTATGCACATTCTCAAAAGGAACCATGTGTCTATTTCGTTTCCTTTTGCATGTTACTAACGTATGTACAAAGACATAATACCTTGTACCACAGTGTGGTGAAGGGTACAAAAAGAATTTGGTTCAAGAACCTCAAAATACCGAAAATTGGGGGTACCCTCATATGGGGGGCTTCAAGAAAAAATTGACCTATATTTATCATTTATAGTGGAGACGTACTATTCGGTCGAACGTACTATTCGGTCGAAAAATACGATCAGAACCCCCAAAATACCAAAAATTTGGGGGTACCGTTATATGGGGACTACCAGAAAAACTGGACCTATATTTATAATTTTTAGTGGAGTAATTTGGTACCCAATAAGAACCCAATGTACAAAATTTCAGAGAATTCAGTTATAAAACGAGCCCAAGAACCCGTGTGGCACATCTTAGCCGTCAAATGAAATTTCGCAAAATATATATGGATTGAAATATAAACTTCAGTACTTCCTGGAAACCGCATGCGCATCAAATGATTTTGAGCATTACGCGAGTTAGACGCAATTTAAAATGTATATTTCATAATATTATTTTATTTTAAGATTTATTCTTATCTATAGCACCCCACGAAGGGTCTTGCTACAATCCACAAGGTGTATACTTATATACAAGAAGTTTATATATGTCAATTTTTCGGCGAAATTCGGGTAAAACAGAAGAATAACCCCAAATTTTTTTTCTGAAATTTCTTGTATAAAACTAAAAAATAAATAAGCTGACATTATTTTTTCGAACCAAAAACAAATATTTTTCCTCACTATATTGTTTTGTTGTCGCTGTAATATACAAACGGACTAATGTGACTTTGATATCATTTGATTCATCATGGTGTTTAGATTATGTAGATATTTTTAAATTAATTTTTAGGTGTGTGTGTATGTCATTAATATAATGAAAATATTGATGTAATCTGCTATATTTTTTAATTTTCTCATATTTCGCGAAGCGGTGCAACTTTATCGCGATTATTATAATATATTAATATTCTTACTTTACGGAGGAAGATATATATCAACGTTTTTGGTCAATGTAATTTTAAGATTTTTTTCTTATGCCCAAAATTAAAACCTCGATAACTTTTGCGCGCATCAACCAAAAGTTTGATCGCGAACGGGTTCGGAGTCAGAACATATTTCTCTATATGTGTACCAAAAATAATTGATGTGCCACAAAAACAAAAAAGCAGATTTTTTGAAAATGGAATATTAAAAAATTGGCAATATTGCCCATAAACAGACTTTGGTAGTCTTTGAAAAATATTTTTAACATTAAACACCTACAGCTTTCACTTTCTGCATAGAGGATTCTCACATTCCAAAACCTCAGAATGCTAAATTGTAGCCACTGGGTATAGAAAATGTCGAATATATATTGAAACCAGTAAGGAAAGTAATAAAGTCGGACGGGCCGACTATACCCTTCACAACTTTGAGTATATTCAACAGATGAATCCTAACAGACGTCGCATTTTTAAAGGACCAGTAAAATGAAATTGGAACCATAAACACGTCATCCTACAACCGATACTAAATTGTTCTGAACCGACTTCAGGAAACTTAACACACATCTAGACCTAATTCATTACGCTGTGCCAAATTTAGTGCAAACCGAAAGATATTAAGGGTCTTTGGTGCACCATTTACATTAAATCGGACGAAAATATATATGGGAGCTATATCTAAATCCGAACCGATTTTCAGGAAACTTAACACACATCATTCTAGACCTAATTCATTACGCTGAGCCAAATTTAGTGCAAATCGAGAGATATATAGGGACTTTTGTGCACAATTTACCTTAAATCTTACAAAAATATATATGAGATCTAAATCTAAATACACTTAACACACATCATTCTAGAGATAATTCATTACGCTGTGCCAAATTTCGTGCAAATCGAATGATATATAGGGTCTTTGCTGCACCATTTACATTAAATCGTACGAAAATATATATGGGAGCTATATATAAATCTGGACCCATTTTCAGGAATCTTAACACACATCATTCTAGACCTAATTTGTTACGCTGTGCCAAATTTCGTCCTTAATTCGACACAAAAAGTTTTTCTATGCACATTCTCAAAAGGAACCATGTGTCTATTTCGTTTCCTTTTGCATGTTACTAACGTATGTACAAAGACATAATACCTTGTACCACAGTGTGGTGAAGGGTACAAAAAGAATTTGGTTCAAGAACCTCAAAATACCGAAAATTGGGGGGTACCCTCATATGGGGGGCTTCAAGAAAAAATTGACCTATATTTATCATTTATAGTGGAGTCGTACTATTCGGTCGAACGTACTATTCGGTCGAAAAATACGATCAGAACCCCCAAAATACCAAAAATTTGGGGGTACCGTTATATGGGGACTACCAGAAAAACTGGACCTATATTTATAATTTTTAGTGGAGTAATTTGGTACCCAATAAGAACCCAATGTACAAAATTTCAGAGAATTCAGTTATAAAACGAGCCCAAGAACCCGAAAATACCGAAAATTGAGGGTACCTCTATATGGGGGCTCTCCGAAAAAATTGACCTTTATAATTTTTGGTAGGGAGATTTGCTACCCAATAAAAACTTAACGTACCGAATTTCAGCGAATTCGGTCGAAAAATGCGATCAAAACCCCCAAAGTACCGAAAATTGGGGGTACTCTTATATCGGGGCTATCCGAAAAAATGGACCTTTATTTATAATTTTTGGTAGGGAGATTTGCTACCCAATAAGAACTCAAAGTACCAAATTTCAGCGAATTCAGTTAAAAAACGCGCTCAAGAACCTCAAAATACCGAAAATTGGGGGGTACCCTTATATGGGGGCTATCCGAAAAAATGGACCTTTATTAATAATTTTTGGTAGGGAGATTTGCTACCCAATAAGAACTCAAAGTACCAAAATTTAAGCGAATTCAGTTAAAAAACGCGCCCAAGAACCTCAAAATACCGAAAATTTGGGGGTACCCTTATATGGGAGCTATGCCTAAACGTGGACCGATTTTCTCCAATTTCAATAGGGTTCGTCCTTGGGCCAATTAAGTGACCTGTGCCAAATTTCATCCAATTCGGATCATAAATGCGACCTGTACTTTGTTTACAATTTAACATGGACAGACTGACGAACGGACAGACGGACATGCGTAAATCGACTCAGAAAGTTATTCTATGCATATTCTCAAAAGGAACCATGGGTCTATCTCGATTATTTTTGCCTGTTACAAACATATGCACAAAGACATAACACCCTGTACCACAGTGTGGTGAAGGGTATAAATACAAAAAAAAATTGGAATACAAGGAATTTTTCAAAACATGGAGTTAGAACCAAAATGTTCTACAACGATGTTTCTCAACTTCTATGAAACTGGAATTGCAAGTTAGAGGTACGCTAATGAAGAAATGCGGCTAAAACCTTCAAAATATTGAAAATGGGCGCGCCAATTTATGGCGACTATGTCATAAGAAAAATGTTTCGTATAGATCTTCCTCTGCCCCCAAAAATAGTTAATGGTAAAGTACGGAAACTACTGTGGGAAATGTGGTTAAAACAGTAAATATACCGAAAATGTAGCAGAGTTAATGTCAAAATATGGAGCTTTATTGATTTCTGTATTAAAAACATTTGCCCACTACATCACAAGACAATACCATTGAGGTAATCCAAACAAATAAACAAAAATACGCTGAGTGGTTATCTATCATTCTCTTACTAGCAGTCCGTGGCAATAGTCATTCGTTTACATTTTTCTAAATCCTTTGTTTTGGGATAAATGTCCCCAATTAGACATTACAATTAACATCAATGTCCCCAAAGTAAAGTAACTTGTAGGATATTTGTTTTGCTTTATCACCGCCCACAGATGTAGATATCTTTACAGATGTAGAAATATCATAACAGTTCTATTCTGTTTTCCTTTTTTCTTTTTGCGTTCTTTACATTGATCACGTTGAGTATATTTACATCTGAAATTGGCGACGGTAACAGCGATATGCTATCATTAGCATTGTTGTCTCGCTAAAGCAGGCATGCTTATCCATATACGCTACCGTAACAGAGGGTCGATTGGTAAACATATTTTCTCTTTCTTTCTTTTTACGTCAGTCGTTTGTAATGGTGAATTCTCAGTTACACTCGCACACACTTGCTCTCAATTTAATTTTGCCCAACACTGCGCTAAAGTTAACTCACTAAATTTCTCATTTGCATCTTTCTTCTCTCAAAGATTTCGTTTGATTCTCATTCGAATTTTTCGTTTATTTAATTCTATGCTGTTCGAATGTTCGAATCAAAGAAATGCAGTGATAATGAACACTGCATTTCTTTGATTCGAACATCCAAACACTCTCTTACTCTTCCACTCAATTATTCTTATGCTACTCATTTTTGAGTTTGAATGGTGCTAGGAAGTGCTGTTGTGTATATCGACGCAGAACCAACTGCTTATGTTTATGCCAAAGCTGTTTGCTTATTGCTGCTGCTGCTAGCTGTAAATGACAGAGAATACATTTGTTACACCAATGCCTACACTCATACGGCAATGTTTGTGATCAAACATTAAAATTTATAAGCAATTTTATTTCTTATTTTGGTTGATGTGATTCAAGGCTGAGGTGTATTCAAAGGTGAAGCAGACAACATAATTTGATAAGTATCGATCCTGCCTGAACTTATGCTCTTCATGCATTTTTAGGAAATTTTTTCTTAATAAAAGAAATTGAATTGCGTTTTTTTTTCGATGCATAAACCAAACATAACTTGGATTTGTTTTTTTTCTTCTTCTAAACTTGCGTACTTTTCGTACAACAAGTTATCATTCTATTACTCATCTTGGTTATAACCCGTTAGCTTTTTTCGAGTATTGTTTCTCGCTCTGATCCTGTAATTTTATTATGTTGTTGTTTTGGTACGTGCAAAGCGAGAACCGAATAATAACAACAAAAGAGGATGTATTTATATATTGTAACAGATATTAAATTAAATATGTAAAAATAATGAAATCATTGGTCAAGTTGAAACCGGCGCAGCGTCATCTTTTGTTTTGTCTGTTTGGTCGCACATTTCATTTTTTGTTCCATTATAGATTATCTGCTCTTTGAACATAACAGCAGCATAGATAACATCAAAAGTTACATAATTTATCTTGCTAAAAACACTATAAAACCCTAAAACCGTAGCCCCTTTAGGTGGATGTTATTTTATAGTTCGGGTTTTCAGAGTGTAAAATACCTTGACGTAGTCCCAAATATAACGATTTCGGCTATTGCTTCGCACATTAATCAGTTCGCCCCATGATCGAAATAAATAGAACATCTACAAATGTTCTGGATTCTTCAAACTTAATACAATTGGATTCGTTGAACGATAGAACTCCAATCTCTATCTAAGGAGATCGTAGATATACTATCTTCTATATATTTTCACTCGATTTCATTTAAATGGTGCACTAAGTACCCAAAGTTTATCCAATTGAAACGGAATTTTCCAAATATATATATATATATTGTGTCCCATTGATAGAAAATTGAGTCTAGAAAGACACGTGTTGAGTTTTGAAAAATTAGGTTCAGGTAAGTTCTCATATATATTTTTGTCCGATTTCATGTAAATGGTGCATGTAAATGGTGGTACTAAAGTGAGTCTGGAATGACTTGTACCACATTTATAATCTCGCCCATGTAACGAACATTGACGGGCTAAGACATGTAACTAATTAAACCTTTTGAGTGTTTTTCGATTCGGAAACCAAAGGTTTGTCCGGTTATTCATAAAAGATATTTGACGGGCTAAGACATGTAACTAATTAAACCTTTTGAGTGTTTTTCGATTCGGAAACCAAAGGTTTGTCCGGTTATTCATAAAAGATATTTGATAAAGAAAATATTAAATAAATCCCATTTCTTTATTATGGCAATAACAAAAAAACCCTATTTAGGGTTTCTTTATCCCAAGGATGTTAAAAAACGATTATTAATATTATTATTATTATATTCATTAGCTTATTTACTTATGTTTTTTCCAAGCTTCCCCCTTTATCGTCTTAGTGGGAATTTTGACTATTCTATGAAATAAAACATGTTAATTGGTAATTCAATGCGATAATTCAAATTTTTAAATAACAAATACCACTGCTTGTAAGCAAGGGTTTTTGCCAATTATTTGCTACATTTGGTTTTTGAAAAAGTGGAATAGGCTTGGGATGGAGTAACAAAGACTTCTTAGTGGGTTTCTTAGATTATTCCACATTGTGCAACTGTTTAATATTTATTACCGGATTTAAGTTATTTTTAAAGAATTTCGGCTCCTGAAAAGTTACACTGGTATCCTTCTCACTGCACTCACTATATCCAACGTGTTTATTTTAGTTTCAATTACAACACTTATTACTAAATGTTCTTTTCTCAGGCTTCAAATTTCTTTTTCAAGATTTATTTTTAACGTAAACGAGAAGTTATGTGACTCAGACGTGCAACGACTCCACAATCAACAAACCATGATTTTGGATTTTACTCGGAATTCGACAAAACCTTTGGTGATTGTGATTTTGTACAAATCCACGCCTTGGAGACTTAGACTGTCCAGGGTGAGAAGTGGCGTAGGATATCGTCAATATATTATTAGATCCCAATTTATTTATGTTTATTGGATGTTTATACACGAAGTAAACTGGACTATATTTGGGTTAGACTATAATTGGGTTAGATTTAAAAGGGCGGAATTAATTGTGTCAGCACGTCCGTTTTTCCGTCTCTCCATTATAATTTGTAAACACGATACCGACCACATTTATGGACCAATCGTCTCGAAATTTTGCATGAAGGATGAATTGTGGCCAAAGAAGACCAACAACTTTATTTTTGTCTGTTTTTTTCTGGTCGCCCTAGACGCCACAATTATGACCCGAACATCCCGAACTTTTGCATAGAGAAGGGGAATATTTAGCGGATCAAATAAACCCTGACTTTTGTGTGAATAGTGGAAAATTTTGCACTCTATGGGGTATATATTTATTCCTGAATATGATAGACCGGAGAAGTTGACATTATATCCAAGAGGAGTGATAGACATTTAAATTCATGTTTAGTATTACCATTATTACACTGGAGGGCGGAAATGTAACGCTGATGGCTAAGACATTTTTCTTTTCTAAAATTGTCGATGATATTTTGGGGATGAAATTGACCAAAAATTGTTTTTGTCTGTTTATCTAGTCGCTTTAGACGTAACAATTATCAGCCGGCTATAATAAATATTCCATGATCTGATCAACTTGTTCGAATGGATGTATTGATGATGAACGGTCAAATAAACCAAACTTTTTTTGTGTAAAATAACAAAACTTGAATTTTATGGAGTACATTTTTATTCGGAATAGATGCCGCAGAGGAGCTGTTGACTTCTAATCGGCTAAAAAAGTGCAAATATCGAGTAATTTTACTAAGGTTCGAAATATAGATCGGCAGGAACTTAGAGCTCAGTGGAAGTTGTATAGGGTATCATATGGCTGGCCTCGTCCGACAATACTGCTCCGCCAACTGATTCTGTTTATTGTAAACTACATGACTGTGTAGTTTCAAATGATAATAACCTTATCCGAAACTATCTTCCACCGCCAAACCATCCCCACCTAGTATGTACTCAACCAATTTTATTCTCCAAGTTATAAATCATTTACATACGAAAATTAAGAAGAAAATAAAATCTGAGATTTATTTCATTAAATGCATAAGTATACACAGGTTATGGGAGAATTGACTTAACCTGTGTGTGATTGTGGCGGTGTGGGTATTGGATTGTAGCATATTATTGCTGACTGTTGTTTATAAATATACTTTATCAAGATTTCCTACAGTTGAGTTTACAAAATGTTGCAAAACTACATGACTTTATTGCATGGTGGGAAATTGTTTTGGAAAAAAAGGTGATATGGATATAGTTGCATCCGAATTTATGTAACCAGAATAAAAAATTAAACTTGAAACTTATTTTCCTAAACCGGAAATGTTCTCTTAAAACAAAAGCCATTAAAAACCATATTGTTTGTATTTTTGGTATACATGGCGTAATGATACCAACCGATATGTTGTATTATTAACTTTGTGTAATATCTTCTTATAAACAAACTCAGTTTAATCTATAGCAAATTAGAATTACATAAAAATGTGTCAATCCATACCTTAGACATATATTTCATAAATTCGATTTCTTAAAAACATTGAAACATTACGTTATGGTCATTTAGACCTTCATAGGTTCAGAATATGGAAAAGTCTTTCTTATAACAAAATCTACTGATTTTCAATACATGTTAGGTATAAATATCAATTTTACGAAATTCATTACTCTTCGGTAATGTCAGTGGTGGTTTTCACACATTTTAAACATGCTTACAAATAGTTATCCCCATATCAAATTTAAGCGTTCTAGCTACAAATCTATATATGTATGTATATAAAAATGGTGCCAACAAAATGTATACTAACTCATCAATTGAGAACGGCTTGATCGATTTGACTCACATTGTCTTTCAGTTGTCGGATATTAGCATTTCAAAAATGGGCAGCGTATATCTTTAAGTAATTGTCAATTATGGAAAATTCTCAAAATATGTAAATTTTCTACAATTAATTGGATTGTCATTGTCTTGAAAAAACTATTGTGTATGAAAATTGGATTTCATTGTAATTATTTATATGTAAGTTTGATTGGAGTTGCTCCGCAATGGCTTCTCGAATGGATAAATTTAAATTCTAAAAGAAAATTTTTTGCGGTTCTTACAAATTTAGCATAATTATGAAAATCATGATAATAGAAGTTAGCTGATGGTTCTATGCTGAATGGATGCCACAACTTAATAAATTGCTTTAAATTGTACGTTGTCTTTGGCTGTGATAAATTTGTCATGTTCCTTCTTTATTGTCATTTTATATTGAGGAAAAAGTAAAAACAAATACAAATTAAAATTATTCACTTGGGTTCCGCCCATTAATACCGTAGTTGTCTTTTTGTAATAGATTATTATTATTATGCTTTTTTTAATATCTTGAATTATGCTGTATTTGTAGATTTTAGAAGACTTATTTGTCTAATGCCTATTTGTTGAGATAATGTAACTCTACTGGAACAAAAAATCATTGTTCATGCAAAAGTTAATGCACAATCACAGGATCAAATCCGACTGAATATGTATAGAAGAAGACCAATAATAAATATGGACTTGAATCGCGCAAGATTTGAATACGAGTCAACAATCATCTACAAAGGCGTTCGCTGCGTTGAGTTCGATTCATTATATGGTTCATCCTCCTGAGCTATTGTATTCCTTGATCTATGGTAATAAAATGCAGGCAAAACAGTTTCTGTCTAATATACAAAAATATGATGGATTTTTCAAATGATGTCATTTGGAGACAAAGTTGTCGATCAAACCGGCTACAATCCGAGTTATTAGGTAATGGCGCCTCTTTATTTTCAAAATTACCAATTACTTCAATCTTCAAAACAATTTGATTCGAGGGCAAATTCGCCATAGCAGCCGCTCTATGTTACCCCCAACAAACCAAAATAATTTTCATTATATTTTTCAAATATATTATTGAAATCTAATAATTGCAAAAATAATCTAACAATTGCAAAAATGGGGGCATGCAAGACAGTATAATGCTCCCACTATCGCTCCGGAAGGAAATGCGCCCAACATCGGTTGTTTAACCATCCTCCCAACTACTTATATTGGAAGCCCACGTCAAATGCATGACGCGATGACATACGTACGGAATTACACCCGGATTTATTTACCACTTTCACTTGCAATCCGAAATGGATTGACATTTCAAATATTTTGCAGACAGGTCAACTCTCAGAGATCGGCATGACATTACAGCACGAATATTCAAACAAAAGACCAGAGTACTCATGGATTAAATAGTGGGATTAATCTCGAAATTCCCTGTTTTTCGCACAGTTAGTTGTAAGTTGCCTGTTTGCGTGTTGGCAACCCATCATCATTAATTTGGATTACATTAAAATATTTTGCATTGAAATTTAACATTTAATTATTTTATTATATTTGCGGCGTTTATATCTACGAATTTTTTGGGCGACACGAAGTTCGCCGGGTCCGCTAGTATAATATAATTTCCAATGAAAGTAACAATAATTTGGCATTTCGAGTACTCCGAATATGAAAAACCAGCTGGCAGAAAATTTTCAATAGTGGACCATGTTGAGACATAGGTTTTTATAACTTTTTAAAGGCTTCAGGCTCATTTTTTCGCGTTCGGATGGATAAAAGCCTCCCTTTCCGCTACTTTTTAAGCTATTTTAAAGGTTAATAACGTATTTTCAATTAATTGCTCGTAGTTATGATTGTTCAAAGGATACACAGAATTATGATGATAAGGATAAAAACTTTTTTGACTACGCTTTGGAATAAAGATATAAGAAATAAGGATTTTTTACTGTAACTTGAAAACTCTCCTCAAAGATAGCTTTCCATTTAATGTGTCAAACTGATTTTTATGTTCATTATTTCCAGCAATTATATATTAACATGATATTGCAAAATGCATCCACCTAATTATATATTTTGATTCAATGTTGATTAAACTTTTTAAATTGTTCACTAATCAGAATTTATTAATATTGGAACCTTTTAAATTACTGGAAATTAAAACTAAAACTGCAAAATCATACTGAAACCATATCGGAGCCTTCACGCAAACCTTACTGAAATTCCTTAAAACCAAAATATTATTCTGGCAGTGTATTCTTGGATTTTCTTCGAAGTTCAGTAGCAGAAACGTGAATATAAATATACTAATAATTGTGAAAGTACATAAGATTCTTAAAAATTTAAATATATGTTCAGTTGAACATGTCCCATTGTTGAGTACTAACTTGCGTATTATTAAATTCTGGTCATTTCAATTGGAACACAATTGGCGTCGCTATTTCGCATTGATTCCATACTTTTTTATTAATACAACACAATTTCTGGATATTTACTTTAGTACCGAACTATTTTTTAATACTATATTGAGAGCCGTCTTATTGTGTTATAATCGTTTCGAATATGAAGGATTTATGGGGAAAATACGTTTGTTGTATATTGAATTGATGGTAAGGAGAGGAAGAGAAATATAATAGAAACCAGTGAGGAAAGTACTGGGACTGGGTCGACTATACGATACCCTTCATCACTTTGGGGATATTCTAAATATGTGTCTTTACAGATGCCGCCTTTTCGAAGGAACATTGACATGAAATTAAACGTACTTAAAAATGCGATCTTTATCTATAAGTAAACCGACTAACGTCAATCCTTACACTTGCCATTCTGCAATCTATTCCATACTTTTTAAATAAACTTTAAGCAAACTTACGCACGCTATTTGGTATGTTTCACTGTTTAAAATGTAATATCAATCAAACGCCCATTGATTATTTGGTTTACTATCAACATGAATAGGTCGAAATTATATATGGAAGCTATGCATTAACTAAATCTGAACCGATTTCAAGGAAACTTGCCCGAGATTAACTTATATTAATTTCATTACGTTTTGCCACTCGGGCTAGCTATGGGTTTTTTGTACACCATTTACTTAAAATCGGACGAAAGTATATATAGGAGTTATATGTAAATCTGAACCAAATTTATGAAAACTTGACACACGAAAAGTTATAGTAACTTCAGTACATTGTACAAACTTGTGTGCGGGTCGGCCCATCTTTGGTTCTTTAGTGCACAATTTACATTAAATCGGACCAAGGTATATATTGGAACTATATCTAAATCTGAACCGATTTTCACGAAATTTAGCACAAATCATTTTGGACCTAATTCAGTACCCTAGGCCAAATTTCTTGAAAATCGAATGATATATAGGGACTTTGGTCCCCCATTTACCTTAAATCGGGCGAAACTATATATGGGAGCTATATCCAAATCTAACCCGATTTTCTCGAAATTTGGCACACGTCATTCTTGAACTAATTCAGTACGCTGTACCAAATTTCATGCATATCGAAAGGTATATAGGAACTTTGGTGCACCATTTACATAGAATCGGACGAAACTATATATGGGATCTATATCTAAATCTGAACCGATTTTCACGAATCTTAGCATACATCATTCGAGACTCATTTAAGTGCGCTGTGCCAAATTTTGTGCAGATCGAAAGAAATATAGGGACTTTGGTGCACCATTTACATAAAATTAGACGAAACTCTATATGTGAGCTATATCTAAATCTAAACCGATTCTTACTCTAAAAGGCTTCTCAAACTTTAAACGCGTTTTTCTCTTTTGCGAATGGCGGGCACGATAACCCAAAAACTAATAACCCAATCAATTACGGTTCCATTAAATCGGACGAAAATATATATGGGAGCTTTATCTAAATCTGAACCGATTTTTCCCACTTCCAATAGGGTTCGTCCTTGGGCCATATAAGTGATCTATGCCAAATTTCATTCAATTCGGATCATAAATGCGACCTGTACTTTGATTACAATTTAACATGGAAAGACGGACGGGCGAACATGCATAAATTGACTTAGAAAGGGATTCTATGTATATTCTCAAAAAGGAACCATGTGTCTATCTCGTTTCCTTTTGCCTGTTACAAATATATGCACAAAGACATAATACCCTGTACCACAATGTGGTGAAGGGTATAAACCAGTGAGCGGAGCAGTATAGTCGGACGGAGCCGACCATATGATACCCTACACAACCACCAAGGAACTCTAACTTTCTGCGGATGTTTATTCCGAGTCTGGGCAATATTTCGTGATAATTGCACCCTCTTGTCGATTAGAGGTCACCAGCACCTCTTCCTTACAGTGACATATTTTCGAAAAATTCTCTATTTATGTCCAAGTTTTGATAAGTTTCTAATTGAGCTTACTGATACACATTTTTGGTATAGGTTATATGTGAGGTGTTCTGTTTATAAGTTCAAAGATATTAACACACGATTAGACATATAACCACAATATAATGGTTGATTTTCCATCCTTGTTTTACCCTAAATAGAATGATCGCGTGTAAACTCAATTATAAAATTTTCAATTCTTTTTTGTATTCTCACATAAAAAAAATTTATACACAATGTCAATAGAATTGAAAAAACCAGTGAGCGGAGCACTATAGTCGGACGGGGCCGACCATACGATACCCTACACAACTTCCATGAAAATCTATCTTTCTGTGGTTCTATATTCTGAGATTGGGCAATATTTCTCGATATTTGCACACTTTTGACTGGCTAGAGGTCAGCAAATGTTATTAATAGTTAGTAAAGCCCCTCTAATTACTTGTCCAGATTCTCTTTTCATTGGGTTGTGTTGTGATGTTCGGCTTTTGACTCGAAAAGTACAAATAATTAAGTTTTCGGTCCACTTCATCCGAAAAATTATTATCTGATCATCACCTAACATTTTAGGCGTTGTCCTTGACCATAACTGGAACATTTCAAAGCGATCAGAGCAATATTTCCGCCCTGCAACTGGATATACTATCAACTTATCGGGTCTATGTTCTTCAGTGGTAAATATATACGCCATAGAATACAAATTTTGTCATTTTTCACACAAATGTTCGGGTCCACCCGCTAAATATTGACCGATCTTTATCAAAACAGGCATACTTATTCTTTGGTCCGATCTCCTTCTCCATGCAAAAATTCGCGGTGTTTGGGCCATAATTGCGGCCTCTGGAGCGACCAGAAAAACCGACAAAAATAAAGTTTTTGGTCCATTTCATCCCCTAAATATTAACTGATCTTTACCAAAAACAATAGGGGTCTTCATTGGCCAGAAACCATCCTACATGAAAAATTTCGTGAAGATTGGTCCATAACTGTGGCCTGTACCGTGTTTACAAATTATAATAGACAGACGGACGGACACACATGTCTAGATCGACTCAGCTAGTCGAGATATGACGATCGGTATATTTAAAGGTGGGTCTAGGACCAATATTTCGCGGCGTTACAAACTTTTGGGGCTGCACAAAGCTATAATACCCTGACAACATAGCTGTGTAGGGTATAATTAAATATTTTGAAAATTTTCAATAATTGGCAAATGTAGGATTAAAGGAATGATTCGCTACTAATTTTCGCCGAAAATAACAACTACGATGTGGTGCTACCAAAATTCCTCGAAATTCCTGGAAATGCAAATATGCTTCATAATATTTTTTTTTGAAAATTTTTCGCGGTTTTAGATTTTTTCTCACCTTTTAAACCTTCCCTGAAGCTCCACGAACATTTCAAGACTAAGATAAGAAATATCCGTTTAGCCGTTCTCGAGTTTTAGCGAGACTAACGAACAGCAATTAATTTTTCAAGGCAATGACAATCGAATTAATTGTAAAAAATTAACATATTTTGAGAATTTTCCATAATTGATAATTTCTTAAAGATATACGCTGCCCATTTTCGCCCAAAATATGTCCAAAAATAACTCCGAAAAGATGAAACCATAAAGGTTCGATATAAAATGTGTGAAAATGCTAATATCTTTCAAAATATATTTTGCAACATTTTCGCGGATTTTTCTCAAAATGTTATTTCACTAAAATCTTTCCACTTCAATTACAGACTACTAACAGAAACTTTAAGTCAAATCGGTCCAGCCGTTTCTTTATAATTCCGACAACTTAAAGAAATTTTGAGTCAACTCGGTCCAGCCGTTCTCAATTGATGCGTTAGTATACATTTTTCTTGCTCCATTTATATATATATATAATATATATATAGCAAACATATACAAATCTATAATGGCAATCTGAAAACTAATAAACAATTTGTTTAAAAATTAAATACATCTATAACTGTGCCGAAACCACTAAATTCGTATGCCCAATCTCAAATTTTTCGATTTATATACTTATTTCAATATAAAAGTCAAAAGAACAGTTGGACAAGAGCAAAATGATATTGTAATTAAGAATTCTTCAAAAAGGGACAATTAAGATAATGTAAAAACGTTGGAGTAATAACAAAGCAAGATCTTCTATTGAAAAACCATTTGGTGGAATAAGTTCTACCAAATTATAAACTGTTATGTGTTTGGGCCTGCATTGGGGTACCAGTTAATACTTTTTATTGACATAAACTTAGTGGCAAATGTTTTTTACCAACCTTATATTGATGCAATATTGATAAGGCAAAACAACGTTTGCCGGGCCAGCTAGTATCTATATATATAAAAATGAATTGCTGTTCGTTAGTCTCGCTAAAACTCGAAAACGGCTGAACGGATTTTTCTTATCTTAGTCTTGAAATGTTCGTGGAGCTTCAGGGAAGGTTTAAAAGGTTAAAAAATTTTGAAAATCGCGAAAAATTTGCAAAAATTTTATGAAGCATATTTGCATTTCCACGAATTTTTTATCGAGCTATTTTGGTTG
>NW_026877914.1:0-22970 GCF_032173495.1 Musca vetustissima | reverse complement strand
TCCACCTTGGGTACTCCCAATTCTCGTCCTGCTTCAGTTATCAACTCCACCACATGCCGATCAAAATCTCCAAACTCATTTAAGCTTACATAACCTTTGGGGTCATTCGGATTTCCCTGAAGAGTGGTGGACTTTTGAAAATAGGGCCACACCTCGTCATAACACCAACCCTCACTGCCATCCTTACACCATCTGTCATATTCCGCTCGATTACCTCTGACATACAGCATGGCATTAATGGCTCCGCTGCCTCCCAGCATTTTTCCCCTAGGCCAGTGGCAGCGTTCATTTTTAAAGGCCTTGCAGGCACGGCCATTTGGTTCGGGGAAATAGGCAAAACTGGAATTGGTAAATTGCACTCCGAAGAACATCGCGGGGATCTGCAAAGAAAAAATTAATTAAGTCACCTCTTTTTCACTCATTATTCCCTTCCAAACATACCTCCGATTCCGGTGGCGGATCCCCACCAGCCTCCAACACCAAAACTTTAAACTCTGGATTCTCACTTAGTCTACTGGCCACCACAGATCCAGCCGAACCGGCACCAATCACCACAAAATCATAATCCTCCAGGCCTCGTCTTAAAGCCTCTTCCGCATAATCCTCTGGCCAGTCATCCCGTTTGGAAATCTCACACTGAGCTGATAAAATTCCCTCCACCAATAGTGACACCAAAGCATTCAATGTACCCAGGCTGGGATTTGAACATTGCGTCGCAAATAAACCTCCCGTTTGTAGATCGTTAATCGACATCTTTACCCTGCGCCATGTAATGAATAACTGAAGTCTCTCGCGGAAAACAAAATTCTATAATTCCGATTACATTAAGTGCAGCAGATGCGTGAAGCAGAAGCAGCAACAGCGAAGCAGAGCCGACACTGAATCAACATTCGAAGATACACTCAAGAAAAAAAATCGGCGGAATTCTTATCTACCAATTCACACACAACTAACTACCTGGCTTCAGGTTATCAGATCAACCTAATTAGCTACCTAGCTCAGGATTGCTTACATAGTAAGCAGTAAGGTGTTAGGGTCTAAGCTTAGGTGTGAATATTTTTTCGGAGCCCACATACAGACCTGGATTTTTTAAAAATATTTTCCAGGGACTATACATAGGCCTCGATAGACGTGGATTTTTTAAACATATTTTCCAAAGCCTACAACTAAGCGTGGCTTTTTTAAAAATAGTTTTTTATGGCCTATAAATAGGGGTCGTCTATCCATAGGCGTGGATTTTTTAAAAATAGTTTTTCATGACCTAAAAATAGGGGTCGTCTATCCATAGGCGTGGATTTTTTAAAATAGTTTTCAAGGTCTAACCTTAGGCGTGGATTTTTTAAACTTGATTTTTGTGGAGTCTAACCTTAGGCGTGGATTTTTTAAACTTGATTTTTGTGGAGTCTAACCTTAGGCGCGGATTTTTTAAAATTCATTTTTTGGAGTCTAACCTTGGGCGTGGATTTTTTAAACTTCATTTTTTGGAGTCTAACCTTGGGCGTGGATTTTTTAAACTTCATTTTTTGGAGTCTAACCTTAGGCGTGGATTTTTTAAACATCATTTTTTGGAGTCTAACCTTAGGCGTGGATTTTTTAAAATTAATTTTTCAAGGTCTAACCTTAGGCGTGGATTTTTTAAAATTAATTTTTCAAGGTCTAACCTTAGGCGTGGATTTTTTAAAATTATTTTTTCAGGGTCTAACCTTAGGCGTGGATTTTTTAAAATTAATTTTTCAAGGTCTAACCTTAGGCGTGGATTTTTTAAAATTAATTTTTCAAGGTCTAACCTTAGGCGTGGATTTTTTAAACTTCATTTTTTGGAGTCTAACCTTAGGCGTGGATTTTTTAAACTTCCTTTTTTGGAGTCTAACCTTAGGCGTGGATTTTTTACACTTCATTTTTTGGAGTCTAACCTTAGGCGTGGATTTTTTAAACTTCATTTTTTGGAGTCTAACCTTAGGCGTGGATTTTTTAAAATTAATTTTTCAAGGTCCAAAGCCTACAACTAAGCGTGGCTTTTTTAAAAATAGTTTTTTATGGCCTATAAATAGGGGTCGTCTATCCATAGGCGTGGATTTTTTAAAAATAGTTTTTCATGACCTAAACATAGGGGTCGTCTATCCATAGGCGTGGATTTTTTAAAAATAGTTTTTCATGACCTAAAAATAGGGGTCGTCTATCCATAGGCGTGGATTTTTTAAAATAGTTTTCAAGGTCTAACCTTAGGCGTGGATTTTTTAAACTTGATTTTTGTGGAGTCTAACCTTAGGCGTGGATTTTTTAAACTTGATTTTTGTGGAGTCTAACCTTAGGCGCGGATTTTTTAAAATTCATTTTTTGGAGTCTAACCTTGGGCGTGGATTTTTTAAACTTCATTTTTTGGAGTCTAACCTTGGGCGTGGATTTTTTAAACTTCATTTTTTGGAGTCTAACCTTAGGCGTGGATTTTTTAAACATCATTTTTTGGAGTCTAACCTTAGGCGTGGATTTTTTAAAATTAATTTTTCAAGGTCTAACCTTAGGCGTGGATTTTTTAAAATTAATTTTTCAAGGTCTAACCTTAGGCGTGGATTTTTTAAAATTAATTTTTCAAGGTCTAACCTTAGGCGTGGATTTTTTAAAATTAATTTTTCAAGGTCTAACCTTAGGCGTGGATTTTTTAAAATTAATTTTTCAAGGTCTAACCTTAGGCGTGGATTTTTTAAAATTAATTTTTCAAGGTCTAACCTTAGGCGTGGATTTTTTAAAATTAATTTTTCAAGGTCTAACCTTAGGCGTGGATTTTTTAAAATTAATTTTTCAAGGTCTAACCTTAGGCGTGGATTTTTTAAACTTCATTTTTTGGAGTCTAACCTTAGGCGTGGATTTTTTAAACTTCCTTTTTTGGAGTCTAACCTTAGGCGTGGATTTTTTACACTTCATTTTTTGGAGTCTAACCTTAGGCGTGGATTTTTTAAACTTCATTTTTTGGAGTCTAACCTTAGGCGTGGATTTTTTAAAATTAATTTTTCAAGGTCTAACCTTAGGCGTGGATTTTTTAAAATTAATTTTTCAAGGTCTAACCTTAGGCGTGGATTTTTTAAAATTAATTTTTCAAGGTCTAACCTTAGGCGTGGATTTTTTAAAATTAATTTTTCAAGGTCTAACCTTAGGCGTGGATTTTTTAAAATTAATTTTTAAATTTAATTTTTCCTTTTGAACAAACATTTTTCTTTGAGTCTATCCCTCTGACAGGCTTTATCTTTTTTCTACTTCGAAGAAAAAAACTACATAAACAAATAAACACTTCAAGAACCCATCAGTTCCGATGTATATTCAACATTTTATGAGCCAATATAAAACTATAAAATTTATCAGTTAGATGGGCAGTTAGTAATTATTTCCATAATTTAAATTATAAGTAGAACAAACCAGGAGATCTTATCGGGTCGAACAACTGTTGAACCAGAAAAAAAAACAAAAATTAATCCTCTTAGAAATAATGACATGTAGATTTTTTTAGTTTTCAGAGATAAGGTTAGGTGGGAAAATAAGTTGAACGATAAGCTACTTAGTGTGAAAATAAATTGTGGGAACAGGAGGGGGAAGGTAAACAGTGACCTACCTAAATTAGGCAGGTAAATGATATGTCAAATAAATAATAGTGATAAGAACGTTTTAGTTAAGAATACCTAACCTGACCTAGTCAACAGGTTAGGTACCCTTTATTAATTTTAAAAAATCCCCACCTGAAAATAGACCCCAAAAAAATTTTCAGAAATCCACTACTGAAAGTAGACCCCAAAAAAAATATTTTCAGAAATCCACGCCTGAACGTAGACCCCAAAAGATTTATTTTCAGAAAACCAGGCCTCAATGTAGACCCCAAAAAATGATTTTTAAAAAATCCACGGCTGAAAATAAACCCCAAAAATTAATTTTCAGAAATCCACGCCCCCACGACCCCACGCCTGAAAGTAGGCCCCAAAAATTAATTTTCTGAAATCCACGACTGAAAATTGACTCCACGCCTGAAAGTAGACCCCAAAAGATTTATTTTCAGAAAATCACACCTGAAAGTAGAGCCCCAAAAATTTTATTTTCAGAAATCCACGACTGAAAATTGACCCCACGCCTGAAAGTAGGCCCCAAAAATTAATTTTCAGAAATCCACGACTGAAAATTGACCTTACGCCTGCAGGTAGACCCCAAAAATTAATTTTCAGAAATCCACGCCTGAAATTAGGCCCCAAAAATTAACTTTCAGAAATCCACGACTGAAAGTAGACCCCAAAAATTAATTTTCAGAAGTCCACGACTGAAAATAGACCCCACGCCTGAAAGTATACCCCAAAAAATTAATTTTCAGAAATCCACGCCTGAAAGTCGACCCCAGAAATTTATTTTCAGAAATCCACGCCTGAAAGTAGACCCCAAAAAATTATTTTCAGAAATCCACGCCTGAAAGTAGACCCCAAAAATTTATTTTCAGAAATACTTACTTACTTAGCTAGCCTGTGACAGAACTTTCGCTCCATAAGCCGAGATTAGAAAAGATTTCCATGCGCGTCGGTTTTTTGCGCAGTTTTTCCAATTTGAAAGACAATTTTCGGCAATGTTGTCTTCGTCTTGATCTTTCCATCGTATTCGTGGCCTTCCCTTCTGCGTGAACCACCAGCTGGTTCGCTTTTAAATGCCTTTTGGGCTGGTTAGGTCATTCTCACAACATGACCTAGCCAACGTAGTCGCTGCAGCTCAATACGTCTAATAATGTCGATGTCCGAGAATAGCTGGTACAACTCATGGTTCATTCGACGACGATATTCACCGTCAACGCAGATCGGCCCATACATCTTTCGGAGAATTTTTCTCTCAAACACTCTAAGAGCTGTCTCATCTGCTTGCGTAAGTACCCATGCTTCAGATTCGAATAACAGCACGTGTTGTAACAGCGTCTTGTAGAGTGTGAGTTTGGTCTGGCGGGAGGTGGCCTTGCTTTTGAGTTGTTTGCTCAGACCCTTCTCCGAATTCCTTCTCCGAATTTCAAAACTGATGTCATTCGTTTTGTTTATGGCGGTACCAAGGTATATAAAATCATTGACTACCTCGAAGCTGTAGATCTCAAGTTCCAAAGTTGGACGGAGTCTACTGGACGTCTTGGGCGTTGATACCATCAGCTTGGTCTTCTCACCGTTTACTGCCAGACCCACTTTGGCAGGCTCCTTCTCAATATGTTGAAATGTGGCTGTTACCGCTCTCAATTTTCGACCCATTATGTCGATGTCATCGGCATAGGCGAGTATCTGGTGTTGTTTGGTATACAGAGTGCCATTTCTGTTCACTTTTGCCTCTCGTATGACCTTTTCCAGCAGGATGTTAAAAAGGCCACACGACAAACCTACATCACCTTGTCTGAATCCTCGTTCGGTATTAAAGGGCACCGAAAGGTCCTTTAACTGCTGATCTTGTGCCAATTATAGTTATCCTGCATAGCCGAATTAATTTTGCAGGAATGTCGAAAGCGGTTTTATAGTCGACGATATGCCTGTTTTACCCGTTGGTAGAATATGGCTGTTTTACTCGTTGGTAGAATTTCGGACTTTTCAGAAATAGACCCCAAAAAATAATTTTAAAATCCAGGCCTAGGGTTAGACCCCAAAAAATGTATTTTTTATTTACAAAAATTCTTAAAATAGTTTTTCAACCCCTTCCCTCGTATTTTCCCTTGACCATATCCGCTGCCTTTTCCGCAATCATAATAGTGGGAGCATTAGTATTTCCTGTGGTAATATAAGGCATTATGGAGGCATCGACAACCCTTAAATTGTCCACACCTTTCACCAGCAACTGCGGATCCACACAGGTGCTTTCAGCCTCCACCGCTCCCATTCTCACTGAACCCGATTGATGATAGCAGGTACTGGAAAAATATTTAATATAACAACGCCAATATTCCTCCGATTTAAAACGTAGGCTATCACATTCCGCAATGGGTATGTGCATCAATTCCACGCCATTGCTTCGATAGGCCTTGCTATTTTCCAAGGCCATCATATAATCAATACCGGCCATTAACATATCCATATCATAGGGGTCTTGAAGATAACCCGATTCGATTATGGGTGGATCTGCAGGAGATTTTGATCTCACCTTCAATTGTCCCCTGGAGCGGGGATGCGACTGTACCACAAATTTGATCAGAATCGTATATTTTTCCAATTCTCCGAAAATGTGTTCCTGGAATTCTCGCTTCACTGTGAAGCCATTTAAGAGGGTCCTTAGACCATCCCGATTACCTCTGCGCACTAGAATGTGATGTATCTCCACATCTGGGTAGGGTGAAGAGGATTTTGCATCCGCTTTTATAAATCCTGTCAAGTGGGCCGTACCAATGCCACTTAGAGGCCCGGAATTGTTTGTCAAATATTGATAGGTGGCCGTGAGGCTATCCAAAGGGTTCGAAGGTGGGGCTGGTATACGGAAAAATATAATGGCTATCACGTGGTCTTGTAAATTTTTACCCACCGGTAAGTCATGGAGAAGGGGTATATTTAACGGCCTCAACACTTCGGAGGGTCCTATGCCGGAAAGCATTAGTAGCTTGGGGGAATCTATGGCCCCTGCGGAAAGTATGACCTCTCGTCCGACATTGACTTGGAGGGAAGATTTATTTTGCAGACGAAATTCCACAGTATTGACTTTCTTCCCCGACGAATCAAATTTCAACTTGGTGACCTGGGCATTTTTAATGATCTTGAGATTAGGACGTTCCGCCACCTTGGCCAGATAACTTTTCCCCGTACTCGAACGTTTGCCATTTGCCGTGGTGCCTCGAACATAGGTATAGCCGACATAACTCCCCTCCACAAAATCTTCCACCAGAGGTTGCTTCAATTCCTGGGCTCCCTGCAGTATCACCGCGTTGATATCCTCGGTGAACCTTCCAAAATGATTAAGGGCCACATAGCCTCTGGGGTGGCTGGCATTTCCTTGTGGCGTTATGGCTTTTGCGAAATATGGCAACACTTCATCATAACACCATCCTGCAGCACCCTCCTTACACCATAGATCATAATCACGGCGGGTTCCTCTAATAAACAACATGCCGTTCATGGCTCCCGTACCACCTATGGTGCGGCCACGGGGCCAATGGCAGCGTTCGCCCTCAAATGCCTGGCAGCTACAGCCACCATCAGGTTCGGTGAAGTAGCGATAGGAATGTGGGGTATGTTGCATCGAGAAGAATACATCGGGGATCTGAAAGGCAGGATAAAAAATTCTAAAATATTTCCCTCAAATTCCTATTAACCTAAAACTCACCTCCGACTCTGGTGGTGGATCTCCTCCCGCCTCCAAGACCAAAACTTTCCATTGCGGATTTTCACTTAAACGGCTAGCCATTATCGAACCTGCTGTGCCGGCTCCAATAACCACAAAATCATAAGGATCCTTGAGGCCATTCCGTCGAGCCTGATCGGCATAATCCTCAGGCCAAACCTCAGGACTTGAAACATTACATTGGGCGGATAGGATACCCTCAACCAAAAGCGATACCAGGGTATTAACAGCTCCCACACTTGGTATTGGACACTGGGCGGAACAAACTGCCGCATTAGCTGGCCCTGAGCCTGCCACACTTGTTAGCCACATTTCGAAGACTAAACAGATTTTGAATTTAAAATTTCAATAACCTACCGGTCGATGTGCTTTCAATTTCATGCGAATTGAAAGTAAACCAGCTTTTTGCGAATATTCAGGCTTTTGATTTATATATCGGACAGGGTAGAAAATAATCCAAAAAACAATAACAAAAAATATTTATTTAATTAAAAAAACAATAACAACAATACCAACAATTATTCTACATAGCCTTGTTAACACACTTTGTTGTTGTAAACCCGAATTCGGGCTATAACCTGCATAAACCCTCAGCGGCATTCGAAAATAATAAAAATATGTTTTTTTTACAAAATTTCAATTCAAAATCGTTCGGAGAGGGGTTGTAAATAATTTTTATAGGTTTACGACATTTTGTCAAAAATGTCGCAAATGTAAAAAACGTGTAAAAATCCTTTAAGACGTTAAAAAAATGAAAAATTTTAATTAAAATCGTTCGGAGAGGGTTTGTAAATAATTTTTTTAAGTTTACGACATTTTGTCGAAAATGTCAAAAAGGTGTCAAAAAACCTCTCAGGTGTTAAAAAATTAAATATTTCTATTAAAATAGTTTGGAGAGGGGTTGTATATAAATATTTTTAGGTTTACGACATTTTGTCACAAATGTCGCAAATGTCAAAAACGTCTAAAAAACCTCTCAGATGTTAAAAACACGAAAAAATGTAATTTAAATTGTTTGGTGAGGGGTTGTAAAATTTTTTTAGGTTTGCGTAATTTGGTCAACAATGTCGCAAATGTCAAAAATGTATAAAAAACTTATTAGATGTTTAAAAAATTAAACATTTTAGTTCAAATCGTCCCGAAAGGGGTTGTATATAATTTTTTTAAGTTTACGACAATGTGTCAAAAATGTCACATATGTCAAAAACGTCTAAAAACCTCTCACATTTTAAGTAAATGAAAATTTTCATGTTTAGAACACTTCTGGGACTTAGGGCAGTTTTATCATACATTTTTTAGGTTTACTACATTTTGTCAAAAATGTCGCAAATGTCGAAATCGTATAAAAACGTCTCAGATTTGAAGTTAATGGAAATTTCCACGTTTAGAACACTTCTGGGACTTAAGACAGTTTTGTCATACATTTTTTAGGTTTTCGACATTTTGTCACAAATGTTGCAAATGTCGTAAACATGTAAAAAACCTCCCAGATTTGAAATAAATTAAAATTTAGACGTCTTCGACATTTCCGGGGGTTTTCGACTAGTTTTTCATAATGTTTTTAGGTTTACGACATTTTTTCGAAAATGTCGCAAATGTCAAAAGAAGTGTAAAAACCCCTTTTAGAGGTTCAGAAAGGGGTTGTAAATATTTTTTTAGGTTTAGGACTTATTGTTAAAAATGTCGCAAGTGTCGAAAACATGTAAAAAAACTCCCAGATGTGAAATAAATGTCAAAAACGTGTAAAAAACCTCGTAGATGTTAAAAAAATGAAACATTTTAATTAAAATCCTTCGGAGAGGGTATTTTATATATTTTTTTAGGTTTATGACATTTTGTCAAAAATGTCGCAAATGTTAAAAACGTGTCAAAAACCTCTCAGATATGAAATAAATGGAAATTTAGTCGTCTAAGATACTTCTGGGGGTTTTCGACATGTTTTGTCAGAATGTTTTTAGGTTTACGACATTTTGTCGAAATTGTCGCAAATGTCAAAAGCGTGTAAAAACCCGTTTTAGATGTCAAACAAGTGAAACATTTTTTATTAAAATCGTTCGGAAAGGGGTTTTCGACATTTTGTCGAAAATGTCAAAATCGCATAAAAAACACGTTTAGAACGTTTAGAACACTTCTGTGGCCTACGACAAATTGTTCATAAATATTTTAGGTTTACGACAATTTGTCGAAAATGTCGCATATGTCAAAAACATGTAAAACTCTTCTCAGATGTTAAAAAAAGAAAACTTAGTACACTTCGGCAATACTGGGATTTAAAACAATTTTGTCACACAATTTTTAGGTTTACGACATATTGTCAAAAATGTCGCAAATGTCAAAAACGTGTAAAAAACCTCTAAGATTGTTAAAAAAAAGTGAAAATTTAGAGGACTACGAAACTTCTGTGACTTAAGACAATTTTTTTTATAAATTTTTTAGGTTTACGACATATTGTCAAAAATGTCATAAACGAGTAAAAAATCTCCCAGATGTGAAACAAATGAAAACTTAGGCGATATAACACTTCTGGGATTTGTGAAAATGTTTTTATAAAAAATTTAGGTTTACGACATTTTGTCGAAAATGTTGCAAATGTCAAAAACATGTAAAACTCCTCTCAGATATTAAGAAAAAATGAAAACTTAGAACACTTCGACAATTGTGGGATTTAAAACAAATTTGTCATACAGTTTTTGGGTTGACGACATATTGTTAAAAATGTCGCATATGTCAAATTTTGTCGAATATGTCAAAAACGTGTAAAAAACCTCTCAGATGTGAAACAAATGAAAACCTAGGCGATTATAACATCTCTGGGTTTAATGACAATGTTTTTATAAAAAAATAGGTTTACGACATTTTGTCGAAAATGTCGCAAATGTCAAAAACGTGTCAATGATGTTATTGAAATAAAAATGTTGACTTCTACATCAATTTTAGGGTTTGCAATTCGCAAATGGTGGCCAGAGCTATTTTCGGGATTTCCGAATTTAAAGGAGACATTTTGAAGGCATTTTTGATTCTCGGATCATTATTCTTCATGCTGCATACCTCACATAAATTTCGTTATTTTGCGGAACCTGACCTGGTAGGAATTCGAAAATAAACGTTGCTATTGGCCCCAAGCCGCAACATAGGTCTGGAGCCATTAATGTCATATTGTTTAAAATTAATTTTTTGGGGTATAACCTTAGGCGTGGATTTTTTAAAATTAAATTTTCAAGGTCTGACCTTAGGTGTGGATTTTTTTAAAATAAATTTGTGAGTTGGTTTATTTTGCTATTTACCCTGAATGGATATATTTATTCAATTAATTTCTTTATCTTATTTTTTCATTTCTTTACAGGTAATTTTTATTCTGACTCATCATTGCAAGTGGAACCAGATTTCCGAACAAAACCTGTTATAAATTGAAAACATGTAAGTCTTTTGAATATTATTTTCCCTCAGCCCTCATCCCACTCTTGCTTAATAAAATCCGCTGCCCTTTCTCCAATCATCAACGTTGGGCCATAAGTATTACATCTCGTTATCTGCGGCATTATGGATGCATCTGCCACCCTCAAGTTCCGTACACCCTTCACTTTGAGTTGGGGATCCACACAGGCCGAGCTGTCATTTGTTGCTCCCATTTTTATGGTACCCACCAAATGGCTACTAGTCGAAGAATAATACGAAATATAGCATGGCCAATATTGTTCGGCATCTTCCGAACATTCCGCTATGGGGACCCGCAACATTTTAGCCTTTCTGCGCAGAAAGGTGGAGGTTTTTGCCAGGCGTTTGAGATATTTTATCCCTCCCAAAAGTCCCTCTACATCTTCCTGTCGTTGTAGATAATTTGGATAGATTAGAAGAGGATCCTCAGGACCGGAGGATTGTAATTGAATTTTTTCCCTCGACTTGGGTTGGAGTAGTAAAATAAACACCACAACCACATCGCCTTGGTCTACCAGATTTTCGAAATATTTTTTCAAATTTTCATTGGCCATAAAACCCGCGAGGAACCCCATTCCCAAGGGGGCACCACGGCGCACGGTAAAGTGTTGTAGTTGCAGGTCAGGATAGGGACATTTTGATTTGGTATCTGATTTAATAAAACCATTCAAGGACCCCGTGCCAATGGATGCTAAAAATCCCTTTCGAAATTTCAAATAATCATAAATATCCTGCAGATCCAGAGAGGTCCTTTCCGAGGGTATGGAGAAGAATATGGGTATGGCCACATGGTCCTGTAAATTTTCTCCAATTGGTAAATTGTGGCGAACTGGTATTTTCAGTGGCTCTAAAACCTCTTTAGGACCTATCCCTGAGAGCATCAGAAGTCTGGCTGATTCCACGGTGCCGGCTGACAAAATAGCTTCCCTTCCTACTTTGACCTTAAAGGATTTTTTTATCTTGCAGTTGGAACTCCACTTCTTCGACCCGATCTCCCTTTTCGTTGAACAACAATTTGCGAACCTGGGCATTTTTCACCACCTTTAAATTGTTCCTGAACTTGGTAACTCTTCCCAAAAACCCCTTGGCACTGCTGCTACGTTGGCCTCTCTCCAGAATGCCACGAAAATTGCCATAAACCAGATAACTGTTTTCCACAAAATCGGTAATCCTTTTCACACCCAATTCCTCCGCTCCTTTGGAAAAGAGTCCCTTAATATCCTCAGCATAGTTGCCATATTCCTCCAAACTTATATACCCTGTGGGATGGGTCAAATTCCCCTCATTTCGAAAAGATTTTTCAAAATAAGGCCACACATCTTCATAACACCAATTTGCGGCTCCTCCTGCACCACACCACCCATCATAGTCCGCACGGGTTCCACGAAAATACAGCATGGCATTAATGGCTCCCGAGCCACCCAAACATTTGCCACTCAGCCAGCCACAATTTCCCAAAGGAGCCGACCGGCAAGACACCCCATTGGCCACTGCTCTATAGGTGTAAGTATAATTCGAGGCCTGGACCGAGGTGAAGAGAAAGGGGATCTGGAAAAAAATATCCCCAGAATTTATTTCCCTTACTCAAGAAGAACAAATACCAACTCACCTCCGACTCCATGGGGGGATCGGGGCCAGCCTCCAGCAGCAAAACTCGCCACAAAGGATTTTCACTTAAACGGCTGGCCACCACCGAACCCGCAGAACCTCCACCAATTACCACAAAATCAAAGCCAGCTACCTCCTCATTTGTGAGATCTCCTGCAGAATCCTCTGGCCACATATCCTTAGTGGAAATCTCACATTGATCCTTGTAGAGGCTCTCCATTAAAAGGGCCATGAAAAAAATTCATAGCACCCAAACTGGCTACGGAACATTGTGGCGAACAGGTGTTATTCGTTGTTGGTGTTGTTGTTGTTGTGAATGCTAACAAAGACATTTTTGTAATGAGAATTGAAAAAATATTTTTTAATAAATCCCGTAGGCCAAGGTGTGCGGAGCTCTAAAAAAAATTTGTATTTTTATTGTTGATTTTGTCGGGTGGTCTATAAATTTGTTTCAATTTATCGGGGTAATTAAAGACGATAAAAATTTATTGTTTAACGATTTGGTGTCTTATACACTCAGAGAAAAAATAAAAAGAATAGGGTGCTCGAAGGACCAAATGTTTTCTCGAGTGTTCCTTGAAAATTTTTTTCCTTGAGTGTATTTAAAAAAAAATCATGGCCTACACGAAAGAAAACCAAACCCTCCTAATGTTGACGCCCCCCGCAAACGTATAAAGGACCACGATCTGCGAATCTGCACTTGGAATGTGCGCACGTTGTACAGAACAGGAGCAGTGTCCGCTTTGGAGGATGTACTCAAGAATTACAAAGACGATATTATTGCCATACAGGAAAATTCAGCCTCCATGAAGAAACATCCGACAACGGCATGAGGTCGATTGACTTCGCGGCAGTAGAAAACGTGGTAGTTGGCATCACCAGATTCAAGCATCTCGATATACACAAGGCCATATGGATTTCTCCCGATCGAACAACGAGAAATCAAATCGATCATGTTGTGCGCACGTTGTACAGAACAGGCCGATATTATTGCCTTTTAGGAAATGCGATGGAAAGGGACTGGACTGGTAAGTAAATCGGATGATTACGCCCTGTATTATAGCTGTCATGAAAGTGAGACGTGAATTTGGCTGCGGATTTATGGTTAACAGGAGAATAAAAGACCTCGTCTCCAGATTCACTCCTGTAGATGGGCGAATTGCTATAATCCGTATAAAAGCGAAGTTCTTCTCTACATCAGTCTCATTTGCGCCCATGGTCCGACCGAAGATAAAGATGAACAGACCAAAGACATATTTTACGAGTGCCTAGAAACAGCACATGATCGTTGCCCTGGCAATGACATTAAAATTCTGCTAGGATATTTTAATGCAAAAATCGGAAGGGAAAATATCTTTGTCCCCACCGTCGAAAAATTCAGCCTCCATGAAGAAACATCAGACAACGGTATGAGGTTGATTGACTTCGCGGCAGCAAAAAATATGGTAGTTAGCAGCACCAGATCCAAGCATCTCGATATACACAAGGCCACTTGGATTTCTCCCGATCGCACAACGAAAAATCAAATCGATCATGTTGTGATAGATGAGGAAGGCATTCATCCAGTGTTTTAGACGTCCGATCGATCCTTTTTAACATCCTGCTGGAAAAGGTCATACGAGAGGTAAAAGTGAACAGAAATAACACTCTGTACACCAAACAACACCAGTTACTCGCCTACGCCGATAACATCGATATAATGGGTCGAACATTGAGAGCGGTAACAGCCACCTTTGAACAAATTGAGAAGGAGGCTGCGAAAGTGGGTCTGGCAGAAAACGGCGAGAAGACCAAGTTGATGGTATCAACGCGCAAGGCCTCCAGTAGACTCGGACCAACTAAGGAACTTGAGAACTACAGCTTCGAGGTAGTCAAAGATTGTATATACCTTGGTACCGCCATAAACAAAACGAATGTCACCAGTTTTGAAATTCGGAGAAGGATAGTGATGGCCAACCGATGCTTCTATGGTCTGAGCAAACAACTCAAAAGCAAGGTCAGCTCCCGCCAGACCAAACTCACACTCTACAAGACGCTGATACTACCCGTGCTTTTATATGTATGTGAAGCATGGGTACTTACGCAAGCAGATGAGGCAGCTCTTGGGGTGTTTGGGAGAAAAATTCTCCGAAAGATCTACGTTGATCTGCGTTGACGTTGAATATCGTCGGAGCGAATATCGATTCGGACCAGCCAAGGTACGTACCCGTCTTACTGTAGCAGCAAAGGTGCGGTCTAATGTATCACGGATATTTGACGTCGAAAAGCTGCAAACACAACAGATAACAGAAGCCTACTCCGCTCAACATATCCAACTGCTTGGCGAAAGCACCCCTTGTCCCGATATATACCCAAGGCCACTTGGGTATATATATATATATATCTCCCGATCGAACAACGAGAAATCAAATCGATCATGTTGTGATAGACGAGGAAGGCATTCATCCAGTGTTTTAGACGTCCGATCGATCCGGGGAGCGAATATCGATTCGGACCATTACCTTGTGGCAGCCAAGGTACGCACCCGTCTTAATATAGCAGCAAAGGTGCGATCTAACACAACACGGAAACTCGACGTCGAAAAGCTGCAAACACAACAGATAGCAGAAGCCTACTTCGCTCAACTTACCCAACTGCTTGACGAAAGCACCCCTTGTCCCGATAATAATATAGAAGCACAATGACAGAGAATTGCCCACTCCCTACAAACTGCAGTAAAACCAACACTTGCCGAACCAAAGGCCACCATTAAGAAATCCGTGGTACGATCAGCAGTGTCGTAATGCTACTGATATGAAAAACGCAGTGTATAGGACAACCCTGCGAACAGTAGCAACACATAATGCGATGGAGAATTATCGGGAGAAAAGGAGAGAGGAGAAACGAAGAAGAGAGGAGAAAAAAAGAAGAAATTTTTGGTGTCTAACCTTAGGCGTGGATTTTTTAAACTTCATTTTTTGGAGACTAACCTTAGGCGTGGATTTTTTAAAATTTTTTGGAGACTAACCTTAGGCGTGGATTTTTTAAGATTCATTTTTTGTGTCTAACCTTAGGCGTGGATTTTTTAAGATTCATTTTTGGTGTCTAACCTTAGGCGTGGATTTTTTAAACTTCATTTTTTGGAGACCAACCTTAGGCGTGGATTTTTTAAACTTCATTTTTTGGAGACTAACCTTAGGCGTGGATTTTTTAAACTTAATTTTTTGGAGACTAACCTTAGGCGTGGATTTTTTAAATTAATTTTTTCAGGGACTACCTGTTAGCATAACCTTTGTCATATTTATTCTATTTTTTAATTATATAACAATTGAATTTATTTAACTAAATTAATCGCTCTCTTATGTGTGTGCGTGTATGTTTATCTGTTTCTGTTTTGTTGTTGTTATATATCTTTTACAAATAAAATACAATTAATTGTCGTTAATTATATTTCAACAATGAAAAGTGCAAACGATAACATTTTTTGTTGCTGGTATACATCAAACGGCTTTGTGTTTTAACTCAATAAGAACAACAACAACAAAACTCCAACAAATAAATGTCAATTAATTGACAAGGCACGAGTTCATGTTAACTGTAATTTATCCGCTTATTGTCAAGTTCATTAAACTAATAGAGTTAGGGGGTAGGGAAGAAGAAAAAATATTTTTAAAAAATCCAAGCCTAAAGATAGGCATTGAAAAATCCAAGCCTTGGGATAGGTATTGAAAAATCCAAGCCTTGGGATAGGCATTGAAAAAATAATCTTAAAAAATCCACGCCTTGGGATAGGCATTGAAAAAATATTCTTAAAAAATCCACGCCTTGGGATAGGCATTGAAAAAATATTCTTAAAAAATCCACGCCTTGGGATAGGCATTGAAAAAATATTCTTTAAAAATCCACGCCTTGGGATAGGCATTGAAAAAATATTCTTAAAAAATCCAAGCCTAAAAATAGGCATTGAAAAAATATTCTTAAAAAATCCACGCCTAAAGATAGGCATTGAAATAATAGTCTTAAAAAATCCACGCCTTGGGATAGGCATTGAAAAAATATTCTTACAAAATCCACGCCTTGGAATAGGCATTGAAAAAATATTCTTAAAAAACCCACGCCTTGGGATAGGCATTGAAAAAATATTCTTAAAAAATCCACGCCTTGGGAAAGGCATTGAAAAAATCCACGCCTTGGGATAGGCATTGAAAAAATATTCTTAAAAAATCCATGCCTTGGGATAGGCATTGAAAAAATATTCTTAAAAAATCCACGCCTTGGGATAGGCATTGAAAAAATATTCTGAAAAAATCCACGCCTTGGAATAGGCATTGAAAAAATATTCTTAAAAAATCCACGCCTAAAGATAGGCATTGAAAAAATATTCTGAAAAAATCCACGCCTTGGGATAGGCATTGAAAAAATATTTTGAAAAAAATCCACGCCTAAAGATAGGCATTGAAAAAATATTCTTAAAAAATCCACGCCTAAAGATAGGCATTGAAAAATATTCTTAAAAAAATCCACGCCTAAAGATAGGCATTGAAAAAATATTCTTAAAAAATCCATGCCTTTGGATAGGCATTGAAAAAATAATCTGAAAAAATATTCTTAAAAAATCCACGCCTTGGGATAGGCATTGAAAAAAACATTCTGAAAAAATCCACGCCTTGGGATAGGCATTGGGAAAATATTCTTAAAAATCCACTCTTAAGGTAATGCTCCGAAAAACTGGAAAATTCAACGATAACAACTTCCGCCATATTTAAAGAAAAATCAGTCATTTATTTAAGTAGCACCCGATTTATTTCCTTTCATCTTAAACGACTACGTCACACTTTTTTTTTGTAACTCTTATCACTTGTCCGGCCTGTGTATATACATTTTCATTTAACTTTTTTGGTCATGAGGTCTATTACCTCTGGCAGTGTATCAATCAGCAGGAGAAGAACGAAGGAGGCGAAGAAAACAAGCACTAAACTCAGCATGCAAATCACAGGCCACTGTTCATATTGGCACGCATTGTCTGTACGGGACGTGGAGATTCAAGCATGCCAGCAGCATTTATGAAATCGGTACCTCGCCTTAACAGCGAATCGATCAAAGCTGAAAGGGGAAGGGAAACAAGAAATTAGGAAAGGTTCGGAATTTATTTTTTTAAGAAAATTGTCCTGCTTACCATCTTCAATATCACTTTGACTGGCATCATCATCATCGGTTTGTCGTGTCTTTAATTTGTGACCTCTTTTCGGTTGATCCAGTGGTGGCACAAAATGATCCTTGCCATGCTCCTGTATAATATCCCTCATTTGATTACCTCTGACGGTTTTCTTTCCGCGCTCCTGTGAGGCCTTCTTTTTGTGCTCCTCTTTCGCAGACTTTACAGGAACTTCTTTAGGTGGCTTTTCAGGTTGTTGTTCCTGATTTTCTTGTGGCTTTTCCAAAATTTCTTTATGCTCTTCAGGTACGGAACTTGTTTTAATTTCCTTGTCACTTTCAATTTCCTTGATGTCACTTGTTTTCACTGTCGCTTCCTGCTCATTGGTGGCTTGTATCTCTGAATCCTTGGTCACCACTGCGCGTTTTTCCACACTTTGCCCTTTGGAATTTACCAAATCGATATCATCTTTTGGCTTAAATAATTCACGACCTTGTGGTCCTGCCTCAACGCCACCCTTGACAGCTGGTTGTAGTATGGTCAACAGGATAACCAGAAACACAGCTGGAATTTTCCACATTTTGATCGGCAGCATGTTTAACGTTTGAATTATGAATGTAAACTGATTTTCAATTTGTTGCTGATCCAACACACCTGTTTCAAAATCGTTCGTAATCGATTGGAAATGTTTGAATTTTTATTTGAAACTTTGCGCGATACCCTACAATAGGTTTTAATAGTTTTGAGGCAGTGAAAAATATGCAAATAATATTTTTAAAAAATCCACGCCTTAGGATAGGCATTGAAAAATTAAGTTTAAAAAATCCACGCCTTAGGATAGGCATTGAAGAAATAAGTGTAAAAAATCCACGCCTAAGGATAGGCATTGAAAAAATAAGTTTAAAAAATCCACGCCTTAGGATAGGCAGTGAAAAAATAAGTTTAAAAAATCCACGCCTTAGGATAGGCATTGAAAAAATAAATTTGTAAATCCACGCCTAAGGATAGGCATTGAAAAAATAAGTTTAAAAAATCCACGCCTTAGGATAGGCATTGAAAAAATAAGTTTAAAAAATCCACGCCTTAGGATAGGCATTGAAAAAATAAGTTTAAAAAATCCACGCCTTAGGATAGGCATTGAAAAAATTAATTTATAAATCCACGCCTAAGGCAAGACATTGAAAAAAAAATTAAGAATCCACGCCTTAGGATAGGCATTGAAAAAATAATTTTCTAAATCCATGCCTCAGGATAGGCATTGAAAAAATAATTTTCTAAATCCATGCCTCAGGATAGGCATTGAAAAAATAATTTTCTAAATCCATGCCTCAGGATAGGCATTGAAAAAATAATTTTCTAAATCCATGCCTCAGGATAGGCATTGAAAAAATAATTTTCTAAATCCATGCCTCAGGATAGGTATTGAAAAAATAAGTTTAAAAAATCCATTCCTTAGGATAGGCATTGAAAAAATAATTTTAAAAAAATCCACGCCTTAGGATAGGCATTGAAAAATAAGTTTTAAAAATCCACGCCTTAGGATAGGCATTGAAAAATGTAATTTACAAAATCCACGCCTTAGGATAGGCATTGAAAAATGTAATTTACAAAATCCACGCCTTAGGATAGGCATTGAAAAACTAAGTTTAAAAATCCACGACTTATGATAGGCATTGAAAAATGTAATTTACAAAATCCACGCCTAAGGATAGGCATTGAAAAATGTAATTTACAAAATCCACGCCTAAGGATAGGCATTGAAAAAATATTCTTTAAAAAATCCACGCCTTATATAGGCATTGAAAAAATATTCTTTTAAAAATCCACGCCTTATATAGGCATTGAAAAAATATTCTTTAAAAAATCCACGCCTTATATAGGCATTGAAAAAATATTCTTTAAAAAATCCACGCCTAATGGTAGGCATTGAAAAAATATTCTTTAAAAAATCCACGCCTAATGGTAGGCATTGAAAAAATATTCTTTAAAAAATCCACGCCTCAAACTAGGCCTTGAAAAAAATATTCTTTAAAAATCCACGCCTAATGGTAGGCATTGAAAAAATATTCTTTAAAAAATCCACGCCTAATGGTAGGCATTGAAAAAATATTCTTTAAAAAATCCACGCCTTAGGATAGGCATTGAAAAATGTATTTATCCACGCCTCATTGAAAAAATAAATTTGTAAATCCACGCCTTAGGATAGGCATTGAAAAAATATTTACAAAATCCACGCCTAAGGATAGGCATTGAAAAAATAAATTTGTAAATCCACGCCTTAGCATAGGCATTGAAAAAATATTCTTTAAAAAATCCACGCCTCATATAGGCATTGAAAAAATATTCTTTAAAAAATCCACGCCTCATATAGGCATTGAAAAAATATTCTTTAAAAAATCCACGCCTCATATAGGCATTGAAAAAATATTCTTTAAAAAATCCACGCCTCAGGATAGGCATTGAAAAATATAAATTTAACAAATCCACGCCTCATATAGGCATTGAAAAAATATTCTTTAAAAAATCCACGCCTCATATAGGCATTGAAAAAATATTCTTTAAAAAATCCACGCCTCATATAGGCATTGAAAAAATATTCTTTAAAAAATCCACGCCTCATATAGGCATTGAAAAAATATAATTCATTGAAAAATAAAAAAAATCCACGCCTTAGGATAGGCATTGAAAAATATTCTTTAAAAAATCCACGCCTTATAGGCATTGAAAAAATAAATTTAAAAAATCCACGCCTTAGGATAGGCATTGAAAAAATATTCTTTAAAAAATCCACGCCTTATATAGGCATTGACAAATAATCTTAAAAAATCCACGCCTTATAGGCATTGAAAAAATAATCTTTAAAAAATCCACGCCTTATATAGGCATTGAAAAAATAATTTTTAAAAAATCCACGCCTTAGGATAGGCATTGAAAAATGTAATTTACAAAATCCACGCCTTAGGATAGGCATTGAAAAACTTTAAATTTTCTGCATCAAGTTATTATGTGGCTAAACGTCAATTACAACAACAGTAATAAAACTTCATGAATAAACCAGAAATTTTCCTCGTTGCTGCGGCAGCATTCCGACCTCGCACAACATCGTCACAACGCCACAGCATATCGAACGCGATTGAAACTCGGTCGTCGTCATATCGTTAATGCACTTCTGATTCTTTTTTACCACATATGGTAAGATCGCGAATATTTGTTTTTTCCACCCGATGGAATCGCAAGGTGGCGACGAACACACGCGCCAAACCACCCAACAGAAGGCAGCAGAAAATCGTAAAAAACTGGTATAACATGTCAACAATGTTCGGCAGGTATTTTGTTATTGCTGCTGAAAAATTTTGTTAGTATTTTTCTTGTTGTTGTTGGCTGTTTATTTATAAATAATAAGCTGAAAAAAAGCATTAACTTCCCCACCAATTTGTTGTTGTTATCTCTGCGTTTAGCCACACTACTGCTAAGGTCCAACATCGACGAAATTATGTACCTGAATTCAATCACGTCAATCAATATCGGCAGTGGGTTTATCAAAAAAAAAATCGCCACACAAAAATTTAGATTTGAAATTTATGGCGTGAGGTTGATCGGAAACAAATTGGAAAAATAATAAATTGCATTTTAATTTTATTGCGAGAATAAGGAAGGAAACTGTGTGAGGAAAATTCCATCGAACACCGACTTTAGAAAGTGGAACACAATTTACACAGGGATGACAATTTTTTTTAAATATTTTTTCCGACCATTACCTTAGGCGTGGATTTTTTAAAATTATTTTTTCAATGCCTATCCTAAGGCGTGGATATAAAAAATTAAATTTTCAATGCCTATCCTAAGGCGTGAATATTAAAAATTACATTTTCAATGCCTATCCTATGGCATGGATTTTTCAAAATAAACTTTTCAAAGCCTATCCAAAGGCGTGGATAGTAAAAAATTAAAATTTCAATGCCTATCCTAAGGAGTGGATTTTAAAAATTAAATTTTCAATGCCTATCCTAAGGCGTGAATTTTTAAAAATTAAATTTTCAATACCTATCCTAAGGCGTGAATTTTTAAAAATTAAATTTTCAATACCTATCCTAAGGCGCGGATAATAAAAAATTAAAATTTCAATGTCTATCCTAAGGCGTGGATAATAAAAAATTAAAATTTCAATGCCTATACTAAAAAATTAAATTTTCAATGCCTATCCTAAGGCCTGGATTTTTTTAAATTAAATTTTCAATGCCTATCCTAAGGCGTGGATAATAAAAAATTAAATTTTCAATGCCTCTCCTAAGGCGTGGATAATAAAAAAATAAATTTTCAAGGCCTATCCTAAGGCGTATTTTTTTTAAATAACATTTTCAATGCCTATCCTAAGGCGTGGACAATATAAAATTAAAATTTCAATGCCTATCCTAAGGCGTGGATAATAAAAAATTAAATTTTCAATGCCTATCCTAAGGCGTGGATAATAAAAAATTAAATTTTCAATGCCTATCCTAAGACTTGGATAATAAAAAATTACATTTTCAATGCCTATCCTAAGGCGTGTTTAATCAAAATTAAATTTCAATGCCTATCCTAAGGCGTGGATAATAAAAAATTAAAAATTCCATGCCTATCCTAAGGCGTGGATAATAGAAAATTTAATTTTCAAGGCCTATCCTAAGGCGGGGATTTTTTTACATTAAATTTTCAATGCCTATCCTAAGGCGTGGATTTTTTAAATTAAATTTTCAATGCCTATCCTAAGGCGTAGATTTTTTTTAAATTAAATTTTCAATGCCTATCCTAAGGCGTGGATTTTTTAAAATTAAATTTTCAATGCCTATCCTTAGGCGTGGATTTTTTAAAATTAAATTTTCAATGCCTATCCTAAGGCGTGGATTTTTTTAAATTAAATTTTCAATGCCTATCCTAATGCGTGGATAATAAAAAATTAAATTTTCAATGCCTATCCTTAGGCGTGGATTTTTAAAATTAAATTTTCAATGCCTATCCTAAGGCGTGGATTTTTAAAATTAAATTTTCAATGTCTACAATTAGGCGTAGATTTTTAAAGTTATTTTTTCAAAGCCTACAATTAGGCGTATATTTTTAAAATTATTTTTCAAAGCCTACAATTAGGCGTGGTGTTTTTAAAATTTGTTTTAAAATTTTCCTTAAAAACTTTTCTTTTTGAAAACGATCTCCAAACCTTTTAAAACCTGCTGTAGGGTATCGGCCAAAAATTCAAATAAGAATTCAACACTTTCCAATCGATAACGATTGATTGAAACAGGTGCAGCATCCGCATCAAATTGAAGATCAGTTTACATTCAGTACTCAAACGTTAAGCATGCAGATGCAGTCGAACTTATGGAAAATTCGAGTTGTGGATCTGATTATCCTGTTCACCATACTACAACCTTCTGTCAAGGCTGGCGTTGAGGCAGCACCACAAGGTCGTGAATTATTCAAGCCAAAGGACGATATCGAT